>NC_053023.1:154265869-154532365 GCF_003073215.2 Triticum urartu
TATCCATGGTTCATACCCCCGATACTACCCATAGAATCATCAAAATAAGGAAACAACACATAGAAAACAAAATCTGTCAAAAATAGAACAGCGTGTAGAAATCTGAAACTCTTGAATACTTGTGTAACTCCAAAAATTCTGAAAAATTAGGACAACCTACGAAATTTGTTTATTAATCTTCTGCAAAAATAATTAGTATTTTATTACACTTCCATTAAAAATGAGAATTGTTTTCCTGAGCGCAAAAGTTTATGTTTTTCAGCAGGATCAAATCAACTATCACCGTAAGCTATCCCAAAGGTATTACTTGGCACAAACACTAATTAAAGCACAAAAAACACATCTAACCAGAGGCTAGATGAATTATTTAATTCAAAAAAGAACCTAAAAAGAAAAAACAAAAATAAAATTGGGTTGCCTCCAAACAAGCGCTATTGTTTAACGTGTTGGGAAACGTTGCATGGAAAACAAAAATTTTCTACGCACACGCAAGATCTATCCATGGAGATGCATAGCAACGAGAGGGGAAAGTGTGTCTACGTACCCTCGTAGACTATAAGTGGAAGCGTTTAACAATGCGGTTGATGTGGTCGTACTCTTCGCGATCCGATCACGATCCAACCGATCTAGTGCCGAACGGACGACACCTCCGAGTTTAGCACACGTGCGGCTTGATGACGCCTCCTCCTTATTGATCTAGCAAGCGAGAGAGGAGAAGTAGATGGGATCACAACCAACATGACGGCATGGTATTGATGGTGGTGGTGGATTACCGACAGCGCTTCGCTAAGCGTCGCCAGGATGAGGCGGTGGAACTACGGAGTAACAGGAGAGAGAGGGGCGCCAAGGGCTTGCTGTGTCCTCTTGAGGGACCCCTCCCCTCTATATAAAGGTGGCGGGGCGTGGGAAACAGACCCTCCAAGCCCTAGAGCGCAGCTAAGGGGGAGAGGACTTGGACTCCAAGTCCAGTCCTATTCCTACTAGGACTACTTCCTTTTTTTCCTTCCCTAGCCACATGGGCTTTTGAGAACTTGGTGCGCCTAGCCCAATAAGGCCAAGGCACCTCTCCCCAAGCCATAGTAGCCCTTGGGTCGTGGTGGACACCCCTTACGAGAGCCGTGTCGCTGAACCACTGGATTCGTCTCCGGCCACGGACTCCGAGCCGCCTGCGTCCGTGCCTATCGAATCCGATTGGGCACCGATTATGAAGTTTACCTCCGCGGATATCTTTCAGCACTCGCCTTTCGGTGACGTGCTAAATTCATTAAGGTCCCTCTCTTTGATGGGAGAACCTTGGCCGAACTATATCCGGCTAGGATGGGATGCGGACGACGAAGAAATTCGCTCCCCACCCACCACCCACTTAGTAGCCACTGTCGACGATTTAACCGACATGCTCGACTTCGACTCCGAAGACATCGACGATATGGACGACTATGCAGGAGACGAATAGGAACCACCGCCCACAGGGCGGTGGACCACCACCTCATCATATGATATATACATGGTGGACACCCCCAAAGAAGGCAATGGCAATGAGACAACGGAGGATGACCCCTCCAAGAAGCAACCCAAGCGCCGACGTCAGCGGTGCCGCTCTAAGTCCCGCCATAGCAAAAGTAGTGATACCGGCACAAGAGACAATAACACTCCAGATAGTGCCGAAGACAACAACAATCCCCTCCAGCACAATTTAGAGCGGGAGGGTGAACAAGCTAGCCCTCCAGAGCAGGCAGCAGATGGAGAATCGGAGGAGGACAATTACATGCCTCTCTCCGAAGACGAGGTGAGCCTCAAAGACGAAGAATTTATCGTGCCTGAGGATCCCTTCGAGCAGGAGTGCTTCAAGCACCGGCTTATAGCCACAGCAAATAGCCTGAAGAAAAAGCAACAACAGCTTCAAGCTGATCAAGACTTGCTAGCAGACAGATGGACAGAAGTCCTTGCGGCCGAGGAATACGAACTCGAGCGCCCCTCCAAGAGTTACCCAAAGCGCAGGTTGCTACCTCACCTCGAGGAGGAAGCATTGAAGCCTCCATCACCAGTGCACGATGCGGCTGACCGGCCACCGCGTGGCCGAGCCAGAGAGGCGTTTCATCCTGAAGTTCAGCCTGCACCCCGCCACCACTCAATCAAAAATACCAAGGCCTGAGGCAACACACGGGACCTGCGAGACGTATTGGAAAACAAGGCAAAATATGCAAGATCGATCTACGGATCACGGGGGCGTGCACCAATATGCGACGATGATCGTCACGCCGGATACCCTAAAAGCAAATCCGGTCGAGCCACACACGGCAGACAAGACTTGTATGAACCGCGTCGCGATATAGCCCGGCACAGAGGTGCGACACACCCCTTATGCTTCACTGATGAAGTAATGGATCACGAATCCCAGAAGTGTTTAAACCCGTAAACATCGAATCATACGATGGTACTACAGATCCCGCGGTATGGATAGAAGACTTCTTCCTCCACATTCACATGCCCCGCGGGGATGACCTACATGCCATCAAGTATCTCCCGCTCAAACTCAAAGGTCCGGCTCGGCATTGGCTCAATAGCTTGCCGGCAAACTCCATCGGAAGTTGGGAGAACCTGGCAGAGGCATTCCTGGACAATTTCCAGGGCACTTATGTGCGACCGCCGGACGCTGACGATTTAAATCATATCAACCAGCAGCCAGGGGAATCGGCTAGGAAATTCTGGACCCGGTTCCTAACCAAGAAGAACCAAATTGTCGACTGTCCGGATGCAGAGGCCTTAGCGGCATTTAAGCATAATATCCGTGATGAATGGCTCGCCTAGCACCTCGGCCAATAGAAGCCAAAATCCATGGCTACCCTCACGACACTTATGACCCGCTTTTGTGCAGGCGAAGATAGCTAGTTGGCTCGTAGTACCAATACAGCAAGCAAACCGGGCATATCAGAAGCCAGGGATAGCAACGGCAAACCACGACGCAACAAACACAAGCGCCACAAATATGGTAAAAACGCCAAAAATATGGCAGTTAATGCCGGGTTCAGGGGCTCAAAGTCCGATCAGCGGAAAGGGCCACTCAAAAATACAAATCCGGGTCCATCGAGTCTGGACCGCATACTCGCTCTCCAATGCCAAATTCATGGCACCCCAGAAACGCCAGCCACCCATACCAACAGAGAATGTTGGGTCTTCAAACAAGCGGGCAAGGCAGGTGCCACAAACGAAGAGGGGTCTCAAAGGACGATAGCGACGAAGAGCCCAGATTGCCGAACACGGGAGGGCAAGAGAAATCCCCCCCCCCCATATTCAATCGGTGAATGTGGTAAATACCACCCAAATCGCCAACTTGGACCAGATATGCACCCTTAGGGACGGCGGCTCAACGGAACTAGCCGTCCCACAATATAAGCTAGGGCCGGTCACCTTCGACCGCACAAATCGTCCGGTTAACACCAATCGGAGCAATCCAGCCGCACTAATCCTTGACCCAATAGTAGACGGGTTCCACCTCACTCGAGTCCTTATGGACGGAGGTAGTAGTTTAAATCTGCTTTACCAGGACACAGTGCGCAAGATGGGCATTGATCAGTCAGTGATCAAACCCACTAAAGCAACTTTTAGAGGCATCATACCAGGTATGGAGGTTAGCTGTACAGGCTCCATTGCCCTCGAGGTAATCTTTGGATCACCAGAAAATTACCGTATCGAAGAATTAATCTTCGAAATTGCCCCTTTCCACAATGACTATCAAGCACTGCTAGGGCGAACCGTGTTCACACGATTCAACGCGATGCCACATTATGCCTACCGTAAGCTCAAAATGCCCGGTCCACGCGGCGCCATCATGGTTCATGGCAAGGCCGAACCTTCCTTCGGCACCAACAAATACATCACTGCCTTAGCAGCAGAAACAACGAGCAGCACCTTGCAGCCGAACCTCGAGTCGACGACCAGGCTCCCGGACACCGTAAAGGGGCTCCAAACTACTTCGCGGAAGGATACCCTGGCTCGTCCAGAGCTCAACTAAACACTCCTACGAAGGCGTTGACAGACCGAACTCAGCGGTTCAACCGCCCTCCGGCATGCAAACATTTCTTATATTTCCTTCGCAGGTTCACCTTTGCACCGACCAGGACGGATTCCATAGCGGCAGCGCGAACACGTCAGGGGATCCTTAGACAATCCCCGCAGCAAACATCCGGCTACAATACGGATCCGCACTCAACCTCTTCCCCCTGGTCACAGCAAGTTCTGCTATCACAACTCCTTTTTTATCACATTACTTGTACCCATACGCATAGATGTATTATTCAAATACAACATGTGGATTTATATGATGTTTACCTGCTGATTATTTCTTATCAAAATCATCTCGTCAAATGGCATCCGTACACAGCGATATGCCTTAAATATGCCAGGGGCTTCGTTTTCCCCGCAACACGACAATAAAAGTCCGAACACCGTCATGGAAGTTCGGCACCCCGAACTTATAGCATTATATGCATCAGCTCCGAATCATGTCTTGGGTCAATAGTTGGGTTTGCCCGGCTCCCATGTTTTGGTACCTTACGTTCCTCTATATCGGCTAAGGTAGCACTGGGAGAACTACTGCGATTGTGTCCCGATTCTTCCGGATGAGGACCTCAGTAGAGAAAGCCGAAAACTGACTGTCATGATACAGCGAGAGCTGGTCAGCTGTTCGAGTGGTCACAAAATCTTTAAGGATTTTTCTCGCATAATGCCATAACCAATGCAGCGTGCAATGGATCGGCTCTTTCTCCGATCAGGCGCTCATAGATCCCCTAGTACGGTCTTCCGAACACAAGGGGCTGCGCCGACCATACTAAAGCTCCTATGGCTAAGTGGGAGTGATAAAGCCCTATAGTCCGATTGCCTGGTTCGTTGTGCTGAGCACCTCCTTCGGAGGACCCAAAACTGGGATAAAGAGTGCTCAGGTTTATCCCGAACACCCCCGTACTTCTTACGTGGGGGCAGAAGCCGACGACTGGCCAACTCTCAGTCTTAACATAAAAACGACCGCACGGGAGGGTAAACTTTTATATAATAGGCGACATATAAACGACCTTGTTCAAACATCTCAAAGGACAACATGATCGGCATTCATGGAAATATAATGTCCTTAGTGCATAGCCCTGCTGCAAGGTATGATCCTTTTAGGACACTCTTATAATATAATTCGGCCTTGCGGTGCTCCTTCCCCTCTGGCGGTCCCTCGGTCACTAGCTTTTCGGCATCCATCTTCCCCAGTGCACCTTCACAAGGGCAAAGGCCATTCACACTCCTTCTATATAGACCGACCGCTTGATGACGTCAAGTCGAGGGCAAGCGCTTACAAGCCGCCTCACGAGCCCGAAGTAGCTACCTGGAATTGGCTCGGCAGGCCATAGCAGGATAACCATATCTTTCATGGCTAGTTCCATCGCCTTATGTAGTTCGATCAGCTATTTCAGTTGATCGGCGAAAGGAACCGGATAATCCGGCGCCAAATACTGCGACCAAAAGAGCTTATCGGTGGTGTTCCTCCCTTTGGCTCGGTAGAAGTGAGTGGCATCTGATATGCTGTGAGGTAGCTCAACAAATACACCTGAGAAGTCCGGATTCACAATCAGAAACATAGTTTTCCCTTCAAATACTTTCTTTACATGGGAAAAGCCTTACCCGCCGTGATCTTCCTCGCCTCTTGGATCCCCTGCAGAGTGCTTTGGGTTTCCCCCCGGGCATCGCTCGTGGCTTGACCAGCCTTGGTGAGTTCGGACTCTTTCTCCGTTAAACTCTTCTCCAGGGTCTCGCATTTACTTACGGCCTCTTGCAGCTCCTTCTCAGCTTTAATAACTCTGGCCTCGTGTTTCTCACGAAGAGTCCGCTCCACGGCTGCCTTTTCCTCGGCCTCGGCAACGGCCCTTTTGAGGGCCTCGACTTCGGTCATAACCCCTAGCACAAACTATGCGGCTTATTTCGTAATGAACATTTATTTCACAATAAATGCGCGCAACGCTTGTGCATACCTTGTTTATCCCTCAACTGCATTTTCAATTGGCCAATTTCTTTTATGGCCCGCTCCAGAATTTGATTCAGTCCGGAGATCTCCACAGTACGAGAGGCAGCAGCCGCTACAGGTATCTGCTTGAAATAGAAGAGAAATCAATATCATTCAGTAAGTCTTCCTGTGATTATCTATGTGATCCCCTGTCCGGTTCTTTCTTTCACCGAACAGTGTATCAGGGGCTACTATCCATATTATGACACTCTCCGACAACTTATAATACATACCTCAAAGCCTCTTATAAGGCTGATACAGGCTTCGTTCAGTCCACTCTCAGTTGACTGAATCTTCTCAATCACCGCACCCATAAGGGCACGGTGTTCGTCAACGATGGAGGCGTCTCGTAACGCCACCAACAAAGCATCTGACACCTCCGGATGGACAGAGGTCGCCGGCGGAACAGGCACGCCCCCTCCAGCCGAGGGAGGCTGCCTTCTTGATCTAGGAGCCATATAGGCCCCTGGAATCGCATCCGATGGGGAGCCGAACTTAGGATCGCCCCCGTCGTCAGACCCCATGGGAATCTTTTCCTCCATGTGTCCGGCCCCTGTGGTTTGACCTCCAGGCGCCGCCTTCACGGTTTCTCCCTTTCCTCCTTGGCCGGGGTCCTTCTGGGATGAAGCCTCGGTGTTATGCACCTGGTTGGAGGAAGGGGCCTTTGGGGGCGTCCCGCTCTCCATAGAATTTGAGCTCAGCAGGTCCTCTGATGAGGATTGTTGGGTACGGGACCTCATCGGACTACCAAAAATATGGCTTAAGGTTAAAATACTAAGCCACGATGAGTCCGGACGCTTAAACGTACTTGGATTTTATATACTTATGAGTTCACCAAGGGTTGGGCCCTGGGATCTCATGCCGGGCCACTGTCGGTGGCGGCAGTGGACTCCTCCGGAAGAGAAGCCTTTTCCCTTTTGGGCAGTTCGGCCTCCAAGGGTGCGGAGGCCGTCCTCTTCCTCCTCCCCCCCCCCCCGCGCAGGGGATTTATCTTCCTCCTTCTCTTTATCCTCTTCGGAGGCAAAACGAGCATCAGAGCCTTCGGGTATTGTGTCCGAAGTGTCGCGATGATGAAGGCCGCCCCGGGTCTTTTTGGCCTCCTTTTCGGCCGTCTTCTTCGGCACCTTGTAGGGCGCCGGGACAAACATCTTCGTCAGAAGTGGGATGGCCGGGTCTTCGGGCAACGGGGTCGTACAATGGATCCGCTCCGCCTTCTTCGTCTAGCTCTGGGGGAGTTGAATAAACATGCGTTAAGCGCTTCCTTTGGGTCATGCGGATAGAAAAGTTTGATAAACTCACCAAACTTGCAGGGCGGGACAGTTGGTACCCGCGGTCTTCGGCGGAGTCCACCCATGATTTGCTGGACTTGAAAAGCACCTTCCAAATGTCCTTGTGCGAGGAGCCGAAGAACCTTCGCAAAGTTTGGTGCCTGGCCGGATCGAAATCCCATAGATTGCAAGTCCGGTGTTGGCAAGGCAGTATCCGGCGGACTAACATCACCTGGACTACGTTGGCAGGTTCAATGTTCCTATCTCCCATATCTTTAATGCGTGCCTGAAGCACCGATAGTTCGTCGGACAAGGACCAGTCCAGGCTTTTCTTGACCCAGGATGTAAGCCGCAGAGGGGCGCCGGATCGAAACTCGGGAGAGGCGGCCCATTCCTTGCCGCATGGCTCAGTGATGTAAAACCACTGCTGTTGCCACTCCTTGACAGAATCATTAAAGGTTCCCGTTGGCCATACGATGTTGGGCATCTTGCTCACCATAGCACCCCCGCACTTGGCGTGCTCGCCGCCCACCACCTTGGGCTTCACATTAAAAACCTTCAGCCATAAACCGAAGTGCGGCGAAATACGGAGAAAAGCCTCGCACACGACAATGAATGTCGATATGTTGAGGAAGGAATTAGGGGACAGATCGTGAAGGTCGATCCCATAATAACACATGATGCCATAGACGAACGGGTGGAGGGGAAACCCTAGCCCGCGGACAAAGTGAGGGAGGAATACAACCCTCTCGTGGGGTTCCGGAGTAGGGACGATCTGTCCCGCCGTCGGGAGATGGTGGCTGATTTTCTTGACTAGATACCCGGCCTCCCGAAGCTTTTTGATATCCTTCTCTCGGACGGTAGAGGCCATACATTTGCCTCCTGCTCCGGATCCGGACATCTTTGGAAGACCTTTTTTGGGTAGAGAAGGTGAACGCTCGGGCGCTGGAGCCTGAGCAGAATGGAATGAATCGAGAAGGAGGCGTGGGTGAAAAGAATGAATCCTGGTCCCTTTATAAGGGCGGAAGAGGTGATGCGCCTCCCCACTCACCTGGTAAAACCTTTTATTCCCCAAGCGCCATAATTGATGGCGTGGTTGGGTTACCTACATCCGTATTGATGAGAATCCCGTGATAAAGGTACACGATCTCTACTTTGACAAGACGTGCCAAGGAAACCACCTCGCGATGTGCACAGTAGCTGGTTGAGAAAAACGGTTCAAATAATGACCGGGCCGTGATGTGGTGTCATGCTATCAAACGTGTCAGCAGATTAGATTTGTGGAAACATTATTCTCTCTACGGTGGTATGTGGAACTTGTTTTGCAGAGCCAGACGCTATCCTAGTGTTCAAAATCTTCTATGGAGTATTCGGAGGAGGAACCCGCCTTGCAATGCCAAAGAAAAATCTGTGCACCGGACTCATCGTCATTGAAGCCTGGTTCAGGGGCTACTGAGGGAGTCCTGGATTAGGGGGTCTCCGGACAGCTGGACTATATCCTTTGGCCGGACTATTGGACTATGAAGATACAAAATTGAAGACTTCATCCCGTGTCCGGATGGGACTCTCCTTGGCGTGGAAGGCAGGCTTGGCAATACGGATATGTAGATCTCCTCCCTTGTAACCGACTTTGTGTAACCCTAGCCCCCTCCGGTGTCTATATAAACCGGAGGGTTTAGTCTGTAGGACAACAAAAATCATACCATAGGCTAGCTTCTAGGGTTTAGCCTCTACGATCTCGTGGTAGATCAACTCTTGTAATACTCATATCATCAAGAACAATCAAGCAGGGCGTGGGGTATTACCTCCATCAAGAGGGCATGAACCTGGGTAAACATCGTGTCCCCTGCCTCCTGCTACCATCCTCCTTAGACGCACAGTTTGGGACCCCCTACCCGAGATCCGCCGGTTTTGACACCGACACCTATATTGTTACTTTCATATAATAGTGGGAATTTTTCATTATAGAACTTGGCTTGTATATTCCAATGATGGGCTTCCTCAAATTGCCCTAGGTCTTTGTGAGCAAGCGAGTTGGATGCACACCCACTTAGTTTTCTTTTGAGCTTTCATAAACTTATAGCTCTAGTGCATCCGTTGCATGGCAATCCCTAATCACTCACATTGGTATCTATTCATGGGCATCTCCATAGCCCATTGATACACCTAGTTGATGTGAGACTATCTCCTTCTTTTTGTCTTCACAACCACCATATTCTATTCCACCTATAGTGCTATGTCCATGGCTCACGCTCATGTATTGCGTGAAAGTTGAAAAAGTTTGAGAACATCAAAAGTATGAAATAATTGCTTGGCTTATCATCGGAGGTGTGCGTCATTTCAATATTTTGTGTGATGAAGATGGATCATAGCCAGACTATATGATTTTGTAGGGATAAGCTTTCATTGGCCATGTTATTTTAAGAAGACATAATTGCCTTGTTAGTATACTTGAAGTATTATTGTTTTTATGTCAATATTAAACTTTTGTTTTGAATCTTACAAATCTTAACATTCATGCCACAATAAAGAAATTACATGGATAAATATGTTAGGTAGCATTCCACATCAAAAATTCTGTTTTTTTATATTTACCTACTCGAGGACGAGCAAGAAATAAGCTTGGGGATGCTTGATACGTCTCCAACGTATCTATAGTTTTTGATTGTTCCATGATATTATATTATCTATTTTTGATGTTTTATATGCATTAATATGCTATTATATATTATTTTTGGGACTAACCTATTAACCTAGAGCCTAGTGTCAGTTCCTGTTTTTTCCCTAGTTTTGAGTTTCACAAAAAAGGAATACCAAATAGAATAAAACCTTAATGATGATTTTTCTTGGACCAGAAGACAACCAGGAGACTTGGAGATGAAGTCGGAGGAGCCACAAGGACGAAGGGCACGCCAGGGGGGTAGGATGCGCCCCCACCCTTGTGGGCCCCTCGTGCACCTCCTGACCTAATTCTTTCGCCTATATATTCCCACATATCCCCAAACCACTAGAGGCATCCATGAAACACTTTTCCACTGCCGCAACCTTCTGTACCCGTGAGATCCCATCTAGGGACCTTTTCCGGCACCCTGCCGGAGGGGGACTCGACCACGGAGGGCATCTACATCAACTCTATTGCCCTTCCAATGAAGCGTGAGTAGTTTACCATAGACCTACGCATCCATAGCTAGTAGGTAGATGGCTTCTTCTCTCTCTTTGATTCTCAATACCATGTTCTCCTTGACGTTCTTAGAGATCTATTCGATGTAATACTTTTTTGCAGTGTGTTTGTCGAGATCCGATGAATTGTGGATTTATGATCAGCTTATCTATGAATATTATTTGAATCACCTCAGAATTCTTTTATGCATGATTTTATATCTTTTTTTAATTCTCTTGGAACTATAGGTTTGGTTTGGCCAACTAGATTGGTTTTTCTTGCAATGGGAGAAGTGCTTAGCTTTGGGTTCGATCTTGCGGTGTCCTTTCCCAATGACAGTAGGGGCAGCAAGACATATATTGTATTGTTGCCATCGAGGATAGAAAGATGGGGTTTTCATCATATTGCTTGAGTTAATTCCTCCACATCATGTCATCTTACTTAATGCATTACTCTGTTCTTTATGAACTTAATACTCTAGATGCATGCTGGATAGCGGTGGATGTGTGGAGTAATAGTAGTAGATGCAGAATTGTTTCGGTCTACTTGACACGGACGTGATGCCTATATTCATGATCATTGCCTTAGATATCGTCATAACATTGCGCTTTTATATCAATTGCTCGGCATTAATTTGTTCACCCGCCATATTATTTGCTATCTTGAGAGAACTCTTTAGTGAAACCTATGGCCCCCGAGTCTATTTTCCATCATATAAGTTTCCAATCTACAATATTAGTTTCCGATCTACTATTTTTGCAACCTTTTACTTTCCGATCTATAAACCAAAAATAACAAAAATATTTACTTTATCGTTTATCTATCTCTATCAGATCTCACTTTGCAAGTAACCGTGAAGGGATTGAACACCCCTTTATCGCATTGGGTGCAAGTTGTTTGATTGTTTGTGCAAGTATTCGATGATTTGCGCGTTGTCTCCTACTGGATTGATACCTTGGTTCTCAAACTGAGGGAAATACTTATCTCTGCTTTGCTGCATCACCCTTTCCTCTTCAAGGGAAAAACCAACACAAGCTCAAGAAGTAGCAAGTATCGAGCATGGATTTATAATTACGAGAAAGACGAGCATAAAAGTTCTGCATAATGATTTCTTTTGAGAGCTCATGGTTGGGACATGAATATAACATTAATTTAAGCCTTCCCCAAGCTTGATCGATACTTTCTCCTTCACGAGGCCAAAAATTATATATATAATTCCGATCACGATGAACCAGATGCATAGGATAAAACTTGTGATGAAATTCCAATTTCAATCAGTTGTAGTTCCAAGCTCTAATATCATCACATAGCCTATACCATGTCAATGCCTTTCCCTTCAAAGATAAAGGGAAGACCTTCTTCTTGACATCATCCTCGGGGAAACCTGCAAGCTAAAATAATCCACAAACTTCATCTACATAGATTACATGCATATCAGGATGTAGTGTTCCATCTCCTGTATAAGGATTAGCTAGCAGTTTATCTATCATACCTGAAGGAATTTCATAATAAATATTTTCAGTAGGTTCAGTAGGTTGAGGAGCAACTTCTTTATCTATCGGTCGAGGTGAAGATACCCCGAACAAGACCCTCAAAGGATGATTCTCCATATAGTAACAAGTGACAGTAAATTTCAGCACATAATATAAATTTTTCGTTACCAAATTCCACTCACCAAAGGTGCTTCACTCCCTAGAAACGACACCAGAAAAGAGTCTTGATGACCCACAAATATAGGGGATCTATCATAGTCCTTTCGATATGTAAGAGTGTCGAATCCAACGAGGAGCGGAAGGAAATGACAAGAGGTTTTCAGCAATGTATTCTCTTCAATCACTGAAATTATCGGTAACCGATAGTTTTGTGATAAGATAATTCATAACGGGTAACAAGTAACAAATGTAACAAAGGTGTAGCAAGGTGGACCAATCCTTTTTGTAGCAAAGGATAAGCCTGGACGAACTCTTATATAAAGCTAAGTGCTCCCCATGACACATGGGAATTATTGTCAAGTTAGTTTTCATCATTCTCATATGATTCGCGTTCGTTACTTTGATAATTTGATGTGTGGGTGGACTGGTGCTTGGTTGCTTCCCTTAATTGGACAAGCTTCCCACTTATGATTAACCCCTCTCACAAGCATCCGCAACTATGAAACAAGAATGAAGCTAAATCTAACCATAGCATGAAACATGTGGATCCAAATCAGCTCCTTACGAAGCAATGCGTAAACTAGGGTTTAAGCTTCTGTCACTCTAGAAACCCATCATCTACTTATTAATTCCTAATGCCTTCCCCTAGTCCCAAATCATGGTGAAGTGTCATGTAGTCGACATTCACATAACACCACTAGAGGAACGACAACATACATATCATCAAAATATCGAACAAATACAAAATTCACATGATTACTTATAACAAGACTTCTCCCATGTCCTCAGGAACAAATGTAACTACTCACAAAGAATATTAATGTTCAAGATCAGAGGGGTATTGAACATCACTAAGGATCTTAACATATGATATTCCACCGAATAAACCAACTAGCATCAACTACAAGGAGTAATCAACACTACTAGCAACCCACGGGTACCAATCTGAGGTTTTGACACAAAGATTGGATATAAGAGATGTACTAGGGTTTGAGAGGAGATGGTCCTGGTGCAGATGTTGATGGAGATTGACCCCCTCTCGATGAGAGGATCGTTGGTGATGACAATGGCTTCGATTTCCCCCTTCGGAAGGGAAGTTTCCCCGACAGAACAACTCCGCCGGAGCCCTAGATTGCTTCCGCCTCGAGACAGCGGCGCTTCATCTCGAAAGATTCCTTATGATTTTTCTAGGTAAAAACTCTTCATATAGCAGAAGATGGGCACCGGAGACCTGCCAGGGGGGCCACAAGCCCTAGGGGCGCGCCCAGGGGGGTAGGGCGCGCCCCCAGGCTTGTGGCCACTTGGGGGTCCCCTCTGGTATTTTCTTCGCCCAATATTTATTATATATTCCAAAATAATTCTCCATAAATTTTCAGGACTATTGGAGTTGTGCAAAGTAGGTCTCTCAGATTTGCTCCTTTTTAGTCCAGAATTCCAGCTGTCGGCATTCTCCCTCTTCATGTAAACCTTGTAAATAAGAGAGAAAAGGCATAAGTATTGTATCATAATGTGTAATAGCAGCCCATAATGCAATAAATATGAATATAAAAGCATGATGCAAAATGAATGTGTCAGTGTCCGCGTCGGGGTTGAGGGGTCGAGGTTGAGGGGGTCGGCGTCGGGGTCACCGGGGCAGAGGGGGTCGGCGTCGGGGTCGGGTTGACGAGGCCGGCCAGTGTCGTTGTAGGGTTTGAGGGTGGGTCAGCATCGAGGTTGGTGGTTGCGCCGTGGTGGTGGCGGTTGATGGTGTGGTGACGGGAGGTGAGGGCGCAGAGGAGCGAGGGGGATCGGCGGCGGCGGCGACGGCGTGTGCTGGCGATAGAGAGGGATCAAGAGTGAGAGAGGAGTGGGGAATTACCACAATCATCCTTGATGTACGCACCTTTTAGGAGAGACACACATGATTTGGAATTTATTAGAATACTCTATGTGCTTCACTTATATCTTTTGAGCTAGATAATTTTGCTCTAGTGCTTCACTTATATCTTTTAGAGCACAGTGGTGGTTTTATTTTATAGAAATTATTGATCTCTCATGCTTCACTTATATTATTTTGAGAGTCCTTTAGAACAACATGGTAATATGCTTTGGTTATAAAATTAGTCCTAATCTGATAGGCATCCAAGATGGGTATAATAAAAACTATCATAAAAAGTGCATTGAATACTATGAGAAGTTTGATACTTGATGATTGTTTTGAGATATGAAGATGGTGATATTAGAGACATGCTAGTTGAGTAGTTGTGAATTTGAGAAATACTTGTGTTGAAGTTTGTGATTCCCGTAGCATGCACATATGGTGAACCATTATGTGATGAAGTCGGAGCATGATTTATTTATTGATTGTCTTCCTTATGAGTGGCGGTCGGGGACGAGCCATGGTCTTTTCCTACCAATCTATCCCCCTAGGAGCATGCGTGTAGTACTTTGTTTCGATAACTAATAAATTTTTGCAATAAGTATGTGAGTTCTTTATGACTAATGTTGAGTCCATGGATTATACGCACTCTCACCCTTCCACTATTGCTAGCCTCTCTAGTACCGTGCAACTTTCGCCGGTGCCATAAACCCACCATACACCTTCCTCAAAACAGCCACCATACCTACCTATTATGGCATTTCCATAGCCATTCCGAGATATATTGCCATGCAACTTTCCATCGTTCCGTTATTATGACACGCTTCATGATTGTCATATTACTTTGCATGATCATGTAGTTGACATCGTATTTGTGGCAGAGCCGCCGTTCATAATTCTTTCATACATGTCACTCATGAGTCATTGCACATCCCGGTACACCGCCAGAGGCATTCACATGGAGTCATATTTTGTTCTAAGAATTGAGTTGTAATTTTTGAGTTGAAAGTAAATAAAGAGTGATGACCATCATTATTAGAGTATTGTCCCATGTGAGGAAAGGATGATGGAGACTATGATTCTCCCACAAGTCGGGATGAGACTCCGGATGAAAAATAAAACGAAAAGAAAAAAGAGGCCAAAAAAATAGAAAAGGCCCCAATAAAAGAATAGGAAAAGAATGAGAGAAAAAGAGAGAAGGGAAAATGTTACTATCCTTTTACCACACTTGTGCTTCAAAGTAGCACCATGATCTACATGATAGAGAGTCTCCTATGTTGTCACTTTTATATACTGGTGGGAATTTTACATTATAGAACTTGGCGAGTTGGATGCACACCCACTTAGTTTCTTTTTGAGCTTTCATACACTTATAGCTCTAGTGCATCCGTTGCATGGCAATCCCTACTCACTCACATTGATATCTATTGACGGGCATCTCCAT
The DNA here is from genome assembly GCF_003073215.2 of Triticum urartu. NCBI lineage: Eukaryota > Viridiplantae > Streptophyta > Magnoliopsida > Poales > Poaceae > Triticum > Triticum urartu. Next base: position 154,281,295 of record NC_053023.1, read on the forward strand.
AGCCCATTGATAGACCTAGTTGATGTGAGACTATCTTCTCCTTTTTGTCTTCTCCACCATCATATTCTATTCCACCTATAGTGCTATGTCCATGGCTCACGCTGATGTATTGCGTGAAGATTGAAAAAGTTTGAGAACATCAAAAGTATGAAAGAATTGCTTGGCTTGTCATCGGGGTTGTGCATGATTTAAATACTTTGTGTGGTGAATATAGAGCATAGCCAGACTATATGATTTTGTAGGGATAACTTTCTTTTGCCATGTTATTTTGAGAAGACATGATTGCTTAGTTAGTATGCTTGAAGTATTACTATTTTTGTGTCAATATTAAACTTTTGTCTTGAATCTTTTGGATCTGAACATTCATGACACAATAAAGAAAATTACATTGAGAATTATGCTAGGTAGCATTCCACATCAAAAATTCTGTTTTTATCATTTACCTACTCAAGGACGAGCAGGAATTAAGCTTGGGGATGCTTGATACGTCTCCAACGTATCTATAATTTTTATTGTTCCATGCTATTATATTATCTGTTTTGGATGTTAATGGGTTTATTTATAAACTTTTATATTATTTTTGGGACTAACCTACTAACCCAAGGCCCAGTGCAAATTGATGTTTTTTGCCTATTTCAGTGTTCCGCAGAAAAGGAATATCAAACGGAATGAAAGCTTCGGGAGAGTTATTTTTGGAACAAACGTGATCTAGAGGACTTGGAATGGACGTCAAGCAACCTACGAGGAGGCCACATGGTAGGGGGCGCGCCTACCCCCTCGTGGGCCCCTTGTGGCTCCATCAACCTACTTCTTCCTCCTATATATGTCCACATACCCCGAAAACATCCAAGAGCACCACGAAAACCTATTTGCACCACCGCAACCTTCTGTACCCAAGAGATCCCATCTTGGGGCCTTTTCCGGAGCTCTGCCAGAGGGGGCATTGATCATGGAGGGCTTCTACATCAACACCGTAGCCTCTCCGATGATGTGTGAGTAGTTTACCTCAGACCTTCGGGTCCATAGTTATTAGCTAGATGGCTTATTCTCTCTCTCTTTGGATCTCAATACAATTTTCTCCTCGACCTTCTTGGAGATCTATTTGATGTAACTCTTTTTGCGGTGTCTTTTTCAAGATTCGATGAATTGTGGGTTTATGATCAAGTTTATCTATGAACAATATTTGATTCTTCTCTGAAATCTTTTATGTATGATTGGTTATCTTTGCAAGTCTCTTCGAATTATCAGTTTGGTTTGGCCTATTAGATTGTTCTTTCTTGCAATGGGAGAAGTGCTTAACTTTGGGTTCAATCTTGCGGTGTCCTTTCCCAGTGACAGCAGGGGCAGCAAGGCACATATTGTATTGTTGCCATCGAGGATAAAAAGATGGGGTTTATATCATATTGCTTGAGTTTATCCATCTACATCATGTCATCTTGCCTAATGCGTTACTCTGTTCTTATGAACTTAATACTCTAGATGCATGCTGGATAGCGGTCGATGTGTGGAGTAATAGTAGTAGACACAGAATCGTTTCGGTCTACTTGTCGTGGACGTGATGCCTATATACATGATCATGCCTAGATATTCTCATAATTATTCACTATTCTATCAATTGCTCGATAGTAATTCGTTCACCCACCGTAATACTTATGCTATCTTGAGAGAAGCCACTAGTGAAACCTATGGCCCCGGGGTCTATTCTCTATTATATTAATCTCCCGTCAACAAGCTATTTCTGTCGCCGTTTATTTTGCAATCTTTACTTTCAATCTATATCATAAAAATACCAAAAATATTTATCTTATTATTATTATCTCTATCAGATCTCACTCTCGTAAGTGACCGTGAAGGGATTGACAACCCCTTTATCACGTTGGGTGCGAGGTTCTTATTTGTTTGTGTAGGTACGAGGGACTTGCGCGTAGACTCCTACTGGATTGATATCTTGGTACTCAAAAACTGAGGAAAATACCTATGCTACTTTGCTGCATCACCCTTTCTTCTTCAAGGGAAAACCAACGCAGTACTCAAGAGGTAGTAGTCGTTACGAGATCCTAGAGTTAAATTAGTAAAATCATTTAACCTGAATACAAGAGAGATCAGAGTCCCAGAGTAGAGATCGAGGAGTAAAAGATCCTAATACCACCCAGATGGCGACGTGGGCCGTAAGCCACACAGCCATGTTAGTAAAATTTTTGCAATAAGTACACTCAACTTTGGCCAAGGAGTGTGGAAGGGGGATTCCTACAAGCAGTCGGCTCTGATACCAACTTGTGACGCCCCCGATTTGACCGTACACTAATCATACATGCAAATGTGTACGATCAAGATCAAGGACTCATGGGAAGATATCACAACACAACTCTAGACACAAATTAAAATAATACAAGCTTTATATTACAAGCCAGGGGCCTCGAGGGCTCGAATACATAAGCTCGAAGACACAAGAGTCAGCGGAAGCAAAAATATCTGAGTACAGACATAAGTTAAACAAGTTTGCCTTAAAAAGGCTAGCACAAAAGTAGCAACGATCTAAAAGGCAAGGCCTCCTGCCTGGGACCTCCTAACTACTCCTCGAAGCCGAACTCCATGTAGAATCATCCTCGGGATCCTTTGGCTCCTGGACTCTGTCATATGATCGCAATAACCGGGAAAAGGGGAAAAGAAGTAGCAAAGCAACCGTGAGTACTCATCCAAAGTACTCGCAAGCAAGGATCTGCACTACATATGCATTGGTATCAATGAAATGGGTAGTATCTGTGAACTGCACTACAAAATGCCAGAATAAGAGGGGGATAGCTAGTCCTATCAAGGTACAACTCCATCTTGAAGCATATAGAAGAGACTAGATGGTAAGTTCACCAAGTAGCATCGTATAGCATAAACCTACCCGGCGATCCTCCCCGCGTCTCCCTGTGAGAGACGATCACCAGGTTGTATCTGGCACTTAGAAGGGTGTGTTTTATTAAGTATCCAGTTCTAGTTGTCATAAGGTCAAGGTACAACTCCGGGTCATCCTTTTGCCAAGGGATACGGCTATTCGAATAGATAAACTTCCCTATAGGGGTGCACCACATTACCCAACACGCTCGATCCCTTTGCCCGGACACACTTTCCTGGGTCATGCCCGGCCTCGAAAGATCAACACTTCGCGACCCCACCTAGGCACAACAGAGAGGTCAACACGTCGGTCTAAATCCTATGCGCGTAGGGGTCTGGGCCCATTGCACACCTGCACGTTGCGGATGTGGCCAGTGAGTAGACCTAGCAACCTCCATTACAAAGGAAGTTGCGTTACGCAGTCCAACCCGGCGCGCGCCGCTCAATCGCTGACGTCAAGAAGACTTCGGCTGATACCACGATGTCGAGTGCCCATAACTGTCCCCGCGTAGTTGGTTAGTGCGTATAGGCCAGTGGCCAGACTCAGATCAAATACCAAGATCTCGTTAAGCGTGTTAATTGATGTAACCGCGGGCGCCGACCAGGGCCAGGCCCACCTCTCTCCTAGGTGGTCTCAACCTGCCCTATCGCTCCACCACAAAGTAACAGTCGAGGGCCATCGGGAACCCAGGCCCACCACTACCGGGATGGAACCACCTATCCTTTCAGCCCCCACACCGGAATCACACGCGGGTACTCTACGAGCCAACCCAACTTTAGTCACCACATGTATCATACATTATGTATATAAGTATTTACCCGTGATCACCTCCCGAGTGATCACGGCCCGGTAGTATAGCATGGCATATGGACAAGAATGTAGGGCCATTGATGATAAACTAGCATCCTATACTAAGCATTTAGGATTGTAGGTAACGTATCAACAACTGTAGCAACAATGACATGCTATGCAATAGAATAGGATTAACTGAAAGAAGTAACATGCTACACTACTCTAATGCAAGCAGTAAAGAGAAGAATAGGCGATATCGGGTTGATCAGGGGGGGCTTGCCTGGTTGCTCTGGCAAGGAGGGGTCGTCAACACCGTAGTCGTACTGGGTAGCAGCGGCGTCGATCTCGGTGTCTAACGAGAGAAGAGGGGGAAGAAACAATAAATATAATACATACATAAGCATGGCGATGCATGACATGACAAGTAACGGTGCCAGGTGTGTCCTAACGCAGTAGGACGTGATACCGGCGAAGGGGGGAAACATCCGAGAAAGTATCCCCGGAGTTTCGCGTTTTCGGACAGATGAACCGGAGGGGGAAAGTTGTGTGTTCGCTATGCTAGGGACTGAAAGTGCGTTATATCGACTAGAGGGGGGGTGAATAGGCGATTTTTATGAAAGTCTTCAAAACGTGAGAGTTATGAAGACAAACAGTGAAGATTATGCCTATTACTAAGCAGCGGAAGTTAGATTACACTAGGGCAGCCATGGTCATGTATTCAATTGAGTGAAAGCACAATGACAAACAGCTTCAGTGTAATAAGGATCAGGTAGGAAGAAGTTATGAAGCCAAACAGATCATACATTCATGTTGTGAAGATAAAAGATAAAGCAAGCATGCAATGGCTTCACAATGAATAACAGTAAGTCAAAGGAAGTGAAGATGAAACCAGTGACACGTTGAAGACAATGATTTGTTGGACTAGTTCCAGTTGCTGTGACAACTGTACGTCTGGTTGGAGCGGCTAGGTATTTAAACCAAAGGACACACAGTCCCGGACACCCAGTCAAGGACACTTAGTCCAAGACACCCAGTCCTCACCGTTTTCTCCTTGAGCTAAGGTCACACAGACCTTGCCCAATCACTCTGGTAAGTCTTCAAGGTAGACTCCCAAACCTTCACAGACTTCGTTCACCGGTAATCCACAATTTCTCTTGGATGCTCAGAACGTGACGCCTAACCGTCTGGAGGATGCACAGTCCTCAAGTGTAATAAGTCTTCAGATCACATAGACACGAAGACTTAAGTGATGCCCAATTTACTCTGGCTCTGGGTGGTTAGGGGTTTTTCTCCTCACTGGGAATTTTTCTTTCAAAGGCTTCGAGGTGGGTTGCTCTTAAACGACAAAAGCCGTGCACTGAAATCTGAGCAGCCAATTTAAGGTTGTGGGGGGTGGACTATTTATAGCCACTTGGCAACCCGACCTGATCTGTCCGAAATGACCCTGGGTCACTAAGGAACTGACACGTGTACACGGTCAAATTTTGAACTCACACGGCAACTTTACTTGGGCTACAAGTAAAGCTGACTTGTCTGACTCTGGACAAGATTTGCTCTCATAGTCTTCGCTCGAAGACATAGGATTTGAATTAGGCATCACTTCAGTCATTCTGACTGGTTCTCTTGGACCCCACTTTACAGTATGGTGGTTCCTACGACACAACATAAATGAAATGAAACTACGAAGGATCTAAGTCTTCGAGTTTCATAAGCTTCATAGGGAGTCTTCTCATGTCATTGTCCTCAATATGAATATCTTCATAAACCACCATTGTCTTCAATGTCTTCGTACATTTTAGGGGTCATCTCTGGTAGTAAAACCGAATCAATGAGGGACTTCTACCTGTGTTTTCCTGCAATTCTCACAAACACATTAGTCCCTCAACTAGGTTTGTCGTCAATACTCCAAAACCAACTAGGGGTGGCACTAGATGCACTTACAATCTCCCCTTTTTTGGTGATTGATGACAAACTAGTTGAAGTTTTCAACGGGGAACATAATTTGTGAGATTGTAAAGGAATTGTCTTCATAAGTTGCAAGGGCTCCCCCTGAAGATGTGCATATAAGTAATTTGCTTCTTGAATGCAAATGCACATGGCAGGTTGTACTTGTGGAGATCCACTTCAACTTATGATGACAATCCACCATGCATGTGAAAGTATATGAAGATAATGACATGCATAATGGAAAATGGACGTCTGCAGAATGAGATGAGTGCGGAATTTATCGTCGCACATGCGGAATTTATCTTCGCAAAATGGAGTGACAAACAGGTAGCAGACGACCATCAAGGCTAAGTGTTACAACTCAATGAAGCAAATGTAGCAAAAACGGGAGTTGTAAGCACGAAGCAAAATGTAACAAAATATGAAGGCACCCGCCCATAGTGACCCGCTTGAAGACTATAAACATCATATGCTTCTCCCCCTTTTGTCAGTGATGACCAAAAAGGTTTGAAGACATAGAGGTTTCTACGCGTTCCCAGGCGCAGCAGGGTCGGTGGAGTTGTTTGGTGGCGGTGCAGACGAGCTTGGTGCAGATTCGACGCGTGTTGAAGCAAGTGGAGATGATGTTGCGTCGTCTTCTTCTTCAATAATCCGGGCAGACACGGTGGCAGCAGAAGAAGAGAACTCTGACTCTTCAAGTGATGGTGTGCTTCGCATCACAGCTTTTCTTGGAGGCGTGGAGTCAAATTTGAATCTCTCTTTGAAGCCATCCTCATGCAGGTCAGCTTCAGTGCACATCATGGTGAGGCCTTTCCAAGTGTAGCGACAGGTCTCGTGTGCGACAAATGCATTCTTGGTTGCCAGATTTCTGATGCGATTGACGTCTTGCATGATGCTTCTCATCTGCCTCTTGAGCCAGTCGTGATGCCTATCTTGCTTTTGGTGAAGAGCCACAAGAAGCTCTCGGTCATTGAGTGCACGAGCGCGCTTCTTGGGTCTCTTTGCAGCTGTGCTGTTAGTGGCTTCAGTTGATGCAGGGGCACGTGTGGTGCCAGCCATTGGATACACTCGGGAGAGAGCTTCAACACCTTCAATATTTTGAGTGAAGCTCTTGTTGGGGAACGTTGCAGAAAACAAAATTTTTCCTACTCATTTCACCAAGATCCATCTAGGAGTTCATCTAGCAACGAGTAATCGGATGCATCTACATACCTTTGTAGATCACGCGCGGAAGCGTTCAAAGAACGGGGATGAGGAAGGCGTACTCGACGTGATCCAAATCACCGATGACCAAGCGCCGAACGGACGGCACCTCCGCGTTCAACACACGTACGGGACGGGAGACGTCTCCTCCTTCTTGATCCAGCAAGGGGGAGGAGAGGTTGGTGAAGATCCAGCAGCACGACGGCGTGGTGGTAGATGCAGGGCGTCACAGTAGCAGGGCTTCGCCTATACTACGAAGGAGAGACGTAACGGGGAGAGAGGGAGGCACCAGGGGCTGGTGTATCAAGTCCCTCCTCTCCCCCACTATATATAGGGGTGCTAGGGGGGGCGCCGGCCCTAGTAGATGAGATCTACTAGGGGGGGCGGCGGCCTAGGGTGGGGGGCTTGCCCCCCAAGCAAGGGGGCGCCCCCTCTAGGGTTTCCCCTCAACCCTAGCCGCATGGGCCCTAGGGGGGTGGCGCCCCAGCCCACTATGGGCTGGGTTCCCTCCTACTTCAGCCTATGGGGCCCTCCGGGATAGGTGGCCCCACCCGGTGGACCCCCGGGACCCTTCAGGTGGTCCCGGTACAATACCGGTGACCCCGAAACTTGTCCCGATAGCCGAAATAGCACTTCCTATATATAATTCTTTACCTCCGGACCATTCCGGAGCTCCTCGTGACGTTCGGGATCTCATCCGGGACTCCGAACAATATTCGGGTTACTGCATATACATATCTTCACAACCCTAGCGTCACCGAACCTTAAGTGTGTAGACCCTACGGGTTCGGGAGACAAGCAGACATGATCGAGATGACTCTCTGGTCAATAACCAACAGCGGGATCTGGATACCCATGTTGGCTCCCACATGCTCCACGATGATCTCATCGGATGAACCACGATGTCGAGGATTCAATCAACCCCGTATGCAATTCCCTTTGTCAATCGATATGTTACTTGCCCGGGATTCGATCGTCGGTATCCCAATACCTCGTTCAATCTCGTTACCGGCAAGTCACTTTACTCGTACCGTAATGCATGATGCCGTGACCAGACACTTGGTCACTTTGAGCTCATTATGATGATGCATTACCGAGTGAACAAGGAAATATAATAATAATGCTTTTATTATTGCCTCTAGGGCATATTTCCAACAGTCTCCCACTTGCACTAGAGTCAATAATCTAGTTACATTGTGATGAATCGAACACCCATGGAATTCTGGTGTTGATCATGTTTTGCTCTAGGGAGAGGTTTAGTCAACGGATCCGCTACATTCAGGTCCGTATGTACTTTACAAATCTCTATGTCTCCATCTTGAACATTTTCACGAATGGAGTTGAAGCGACGCTTGATGTGCCTTGTCTTCTTGTGAAACCTGGGCTCCTTGGCAAGAGCAATAGCTCCAGTGTTGTCACAGAAGAGCTTGATCGGCCCCGACGCGTTGGGTATGACTCCTAGGTCGGTGATGAACTCCTTCACCCATATTGCTTCATGTGCTGCCTCCGAGGCTGCCATGTACTCCGCTTCACATGTAGATCCCGCCACGACGCTTTGCTTGCAACTGCACCAGCTTACTGCCCCACCATTCAAAATATACACGTATCCGGTTTGTGACTTAGAGTCATCCAGATCTGTGTCGAAGCTAGCGTCGACGTAACCCTTTACGACGAGCTCTTCGTCACCTCCATAAACGAGAAACATTTCCTTAGTCCTTTTCAGGTACTTCAGGATATTCTTGACCGTTGTCCAGTGTTCCTTGCCGGGATTACTTTGGTACCTTCCTACCAAACTTACGGCAAGGTTTACATCAGGTCTGGTACACAGCATGGCATACATAATAGACCCTATGGCCGAGGCATAGGGGATGACACTCATCTCTTCTATATCTTCTGTCGTGGTCGGACATTGAGCTTAACTCAATTTCACACCTTGTAATACAGGTAAGAACCCCTTCTTAGAATGATCCATATTGAACTTCTTCAATATCTTATCAAGGAATGTGCTTTGTGAAAGACCTATGAGGCGTCTCGATCTATCTCTATAGATTTTGATGCCTAATATATAAGCAGCTTCTCCAAGGTCCTTCATTGAAAAACTCTTATTCAAGTAGGCCTTGATGCTGTCCAAGAGTTCTATATCATTTCCCATCAATAGTATGTCATCTACATATAATATGAGAAATGCTACAGAGCTCCCACTCACTTTCTTGTAAACGCAGGCTTCTCCATAAGTCTGTGTAAACCCAAACGCTTTGATCATCTCATCAAAGCGAATGTTCCAACTCCGAGATGCTTGCACCAGCCCATAAATCGAGCGTTGGAGCTTGCACACCTTGTCAGCATTCTTAGGATCGACAAAACCTTCCGGCTGCATCATATACAATTCTTCCTTAAGGAAACCATTAAGGAATGCCGTTTTGACGTCCATTTGCCAAATTTCATAATCATAAAATGCGGCAATTGCTAACATGATTCGGACGGACTTCAGCTTCGCTACCGGTGAGAAAGTCTCATCGTAGTCAACCCCTTGAACTTGTCAATAACCCTTAGCGACAAGTCGAGCTTTATAGATGGTCACATTACCATCCGCGTCTGTCTTCTTCTTAAAGATCCATTTATTTTCTATGGCTCGCCTTTCAACGGGCAAGTCAGTCAAAGTCCATACTTCATTTTCATACATGGATCCTATCTCGGATTTCATGGCTTCTAGCCATTTGTCGGAATCCGGGCCCGCCATTGCTTCTTCATAGTTCGAAGGTTCACCGTTGTCTAACAACATGATTTCTAAGACAGGGTTGCCGTACCACTCTGGTGCGGAACGTGTCCTTGTGGACCTTCGAATTTCAGTAGGAGCTTGATCAGAAGTATCTTGATCATTATCATTAACTTCCTCTCTAGTCCGTGCAGGCACCTCAGGAACATTTTCTTGAGTTGCGCCATTTGCCGGTTCAAGAGGTAATACTTCATCAAGCTCTACTTTCCTCCCACTTACTTCTTTTGAGAGAAACTCTTTCTCTAGAAAGGACCCATTCTTGGCAACAAAGATCTTGCCTTCGGATCTGAGGTAGAAGGTATACCCAATAGTTTCTTTTGGGTATCCTATGAAGACGCATTTTTCCGACTTGGGTTCGAGCTTTTCAGGTTGAAGTTTCTTGACATAAGCATCGCATCCCCAAACTTTTAGAAACGACAGCTTAGGTTTCTTCCCAAACCATAACTCATACGGTGTCGTCTCAACGGATTTCGACGGAGCCCTATTTAAAGTGAATGCAGCAGTCTCTAAAGCATACCCCCAAGAAGATAGCGGTAAATCAGTAAGAGACATCATAGACCGCACCATATCCAATAGAGTGCGATTACGACATTCGGACACGCCGTTACGCTGAGGTGTTCCAGGCGGCGTGAGTTGTGAAACTATTCCACATTTTCTTAAGTGTGCACCAAATTGATGACTCAAGTATTCTCCTCCACGATCTGATCGTAGAAACTTGATTTTCCTGTCACGTTGATTCTCAACCTCACTCTGAAATTCCTTGAACTTTTCAAAGGTTTCAGAATTGTGTTTCATTAAGTAGACATACCCATATCTACTCAAGTCATCAGTGAGGGTGAGAACATAATGATAGCCACCGCGAGCCTCAACACTCATTGGACCGCACACATCAGTATGTATGATTTCCAATAAGTTGGTTGCTCGCTCCATTGTTCCTGAGAATGGAGTCTTGGTCATTTTACCCATAAGGCATGGTTCGCACGTGTCAAATGATTCATATTCAAGAGACTCCAAAAGTCCATCTGTATGGAGCTTCTTCATGCGTTTGACACCTATGTGACCAAGGCGGCAATGCCACAAGTATGTGGTACTATCATTATCAACTTTACATCTTTTGGTACTCACACTATGAATATGTGTAGCAATACGCTCGAGATTCATTAAGAATAAACCATTCACCATAGGAGCATGACCATAAAACATATCTCTCATATAAATGGAACAACCATTATTCTCAGATTTAAATGAGTAGCCATCTCGAATTAAACGAGATCCCGATACAATGTTCATGCTCAAAGCTGGCACTAAATAACAGTTATTGAGGTTTAAAACTAATCCCGTAGGTAAATGTAGAGGCAGCGTGCCGACGGCGATCACATCAACCTTGGAACCATTCCCGACGCGCATCGTCACCTCGTCCTTCGCCAGTCTCCGTTTATTCCGCAGCTCCTGCTGTGAGTTACAAATATGAGCAACGGCACCGGTATCAAATACCCAGGAGTCACTACGAGTACTGGTAAGGTATACATCAATTACATGTATATCAAATATACCTTTGGTGTTGCCGGCCTTCTTGTCCGCTAAGTATTTGGGGCAGTTCCGTTTCTAGTGACCCTTCCCTTTGCAATAAAAGCACTCCGTCTCAGGCTTGGGTCCATTCTTTGGCTTCTTCCCGGCAGCTTGCTTGCCGGGCGCGGCAACTTCCTTGCCGTCCTTCTTGAAGTTCTTTTTACCCTTGCCTTTCTTGAACTTAGTGGTTTTATTGACCATCAACACTTGATGTTCCTTCTTGACTTCTACCTCCGCTGATTTCAGCATTGAGAATAACTCAGGAATGGTCTTTTGCATCCCCTGCATGTTGAAGTTCATCACAAAGCTCTTGTAGCTTGGTGTAAGCGACTGGAGGATTCTGTCAATGACCGCATCATCCGGGAGATTAACTCCCAACTGAGACAAGCGGTTATGTAACCCAGACATAGTGAGTATGTGCTCACTGACAGAACTATTTTCCTCCATCTTACAGCTGAAGAACTTATCGGAGACTTCATATCTCTCGATCCGGGCATGAGCTTGAAAAACCATTTTCAGCTCTTCGAACATCTCATATGCTCCATGTCTCTCAAAACGCTTTTGGAGCCCCAGCTCTAAGCTGTAAAGCATGCCGCACTGAACGAGGGAGTAGTCGTCAACACGTGTCTGCCAAGCGTTCATAACATCTTGGTTCTGTGGGACGGGTGGATCACCTAGCGGTGCTTGTAGGACGTAATCTTTCTTGGCAACTATGAGGATGATCCTCAGGTTCCGGACCCAGTCCGTATAGTTGCTACCATCGTCTTTCAGCTTGGTTTTCTCTAGGAACGCGTTGAAGTTGAGGACTACGTTGGCCATTTGATCTACAAGACATATTGTAAAGATTTTAGACTAAGTTCATGATAATTAAGTTCATCTAATCAAATTATTAATGAACTCCCACTTAGATTAGACATCCCTCTAGTCATCTAAGTATTACATGATCCGAGTTAACTAGACCATGTCCGATCATCACGTGAGACGGACTAGTCAACGTCGGTGAACATCTTCATGTTGATCGTATCTTCTATACAACTCATGCTCGACCTTTCGGTCTTCTGTGTTCCGAGGCCATGTCTGTACATGCTAGGCTCGTCAAGTTAACCCTAAGTGTTTTGCATGTGTTCCGAGGCCATGTCTGTACATGCTAGGCTCGTCAACACCCGTTGTATGTGAATGTAAGGATCCATCACACCCGATCATCACGGCGTGCTTAGAAACGACGAACTGTAGCAACGGTGCACAGTTAGGGGAGAACACTTCTTGAAATTTTTATGAGGGATCATCTTATTCACTACCGTCGTTCTAAGTAAACAAGATGCAAAACATGATAAACATCACATGCAATCAAATAATAAACGTGACATGATATGGCCAATATCACATAGCTCCTTTGATCTCCATCTTGGGGCTCCATGATTATCTTGTCACCGGCTTGACACCATGATCTCCATCATCATGATCTCCATCATCGTGTCTCCATGAAGTTGCTCGCCAACTATTACTTCTACTACTATGGCTAACGCGTTTAGCAATAAAGTAAAGTAATTTACATGGCGTTTCTCAATGACACGCAGGTCATATAAAAGAATAAAGACAACTCCTATGGCTCCTGCCGGTTGTCATACTCATCGACATGCAAGTCGTGATTCCTATTACAATAGCATGAACATCTCATACATCACATATAGATCATTCATAATTCATCACAACTTTGGCCATATCATATCACAAACCACTTGCTGCAAAAACAAGTTAGACGTCCTCTAATTGTTGTTTGCAAGTTTTACGTGGCTGAATTAGGGTTCTAGCAAGAACGTCTTCTTACCTACGTTAAAGCCACAACGTGATTTGTCAACTTCTATTTACCCTTCATAAGGACCCTGTTCATCGAATCCGCTCCAACTAAAGTGGGAGAGACAGACACCCGCCAGCCACCTTATGCAACTAGTGCATGTTAGTCGGTGAAACCGGTCTCACGTAAGCGTACGTGTAAGGTTGGTCCGGGCCGCTTCATCCCAGAATACCGCTGAAGCAAGATAAGACTAGTAGCGGCAAGAAAGTTGACAAATCTATGCCCACAACAAATTGTGTTCTACTCGCGCAAGAAGAACTACGCATAGACCTAGCTCATGATGCCACTGTTGGGGAACATTGCACAAAACAAAATTTTTCCTACTCGTTTCACCAAGATCCATCTAGGAGTTCATCTAGCAACGAGTAATCGGATGCATCTACATACCTTTGTAGATCACGCGCGGAAGCGTTCAAAGAACGGGGATGAGGAAGGCGTACTCGACGTGATCCAAATCACCAATGACCAAGCGCCAAACGGACGGCACCTCCGCGTTCAACACACGTACGGGATAGGAGATGTCTCCTCCTTCTTGATCCAGCAAGGGGGAGGAGAGGTTGGTGAAGATCCAGCAGCACGACGGCGTGGTGGTGGATGCAGGGCGTCACAGTAGCAGGGCTTCGCCTATACTACGAAGGAGAGACGTAACGGGGAGAGAGGGAGGCGCCAGGGGCTGGTGTATCAAGTCCCTCCTCTCCCCCACTATATATAGGGGTGCTAGGGGGGCGCCGGCCCTAGTAGATGAGATCTACTAGGGGGGGCGGCGGCCTAGGGTGGGGGGCTTGCCCCCCAAGCAAGGGGGCGCCCCCTCTAGGGTTTCCCCTCAACCCTAGCCGCATGGGCCCTAGGGGGGTGGCGCCCCAGCCCACTATGGGCTGGGTTCCCTCCTACTTCATCCTATGGGGCCCTCCGGGATAGGTGGCCCCACCCGGTGGACCCCCGGGACCCTTCCGGTGGTCCCGGTACAATACCGGTGACCCCGAAACTTGTCCCGATAGCCGGAATAGCACTTCCTATATATAATTCTTTACCTCCGGACCATTCCGGAGCTCCTCGTGACGTTCGGGATCTCATCCGGGACTCCGAACAATATTCGGGTTACTGCATATACATATCTTCACAACCCTAGCGTCACCGAACCTTAAGTGTGTAGACCCTACGGGTTCGGGAGACAAGCAGACATGATCGAGATGACTCTCTGGTCAATAACCAACAGCGGGATCTGGATACCCATGTTGGCTCCCACATGCTCCACGATGATCTCATCGGATGAACCACGATGTCGAGGATTCAATCAACCCCGTACGCAATTCCCTTTGTCAATCGATATGTTACTTGCCCGAGATTCGATCGTCGGTATCCCAATACCTCGTTCAATCTCGTTACCGGCAAGTCACTTTACTCGTACCGTAATGCATGATCCCGTGACCAGACACTTGGTCACTTTGAGCTCATAATGATGATGCATTACCGAGTGGGCCCAGTGATACCTCTCCGTCATACGGAGTGACAAATCCCAGTCTTGATCCATGTCAACCCAACAGACACTTTCGGAGATACCCGTAGTCTACCTTTATAGTCACCCAGTTACGTTGTGACGTTTGGTATACCCAAAGCACTCCTACGGTATCCGGGAGTTACATGATCTCATGGTCTAAGGAAAAGATACTTTGACATTGGAAAACTCTAGCAAACGAACTATACGATCTTGTGCTATGTTTAGGATTGGGTCTTGTCCATCACATCATTCTCCTAATGATGTGATCTCGTTATCAATGACATCCAATGTCCATAGTCAGGAAACCATGACTATCTGTTGATCAACGAGCTAGTCAACTAGAGGCTTACCAGGGACATGTTGGTGTCTGTTATTCACACATGTATTACGATTTCCGGATAACACAATTATAGCATGAATAAAGGCAATTATCATGAACAAGGAAATATAATAATAATGCTTTTATTATTGCCTCTAGGGCATATTTCCAACAGCTCTGGTGTTCTGCATTCTGAAGACTTAATGGTTGCTTGGCAGGCTCTGGATATATTGCTTCAGCAGATGTGTCTACATCTGGCAAAAATATCCTATGATTGCGGGCTGAGGGTTGATAGAAGATTGCAGAGTGAAGCTTGATCAGCCTCATAACCCAAGGAGCATAGAACTTCAATCCAAACAATTCTGAGGCAGACGCTGCAAGTTGACGGATGAAGAGATCCTGTGCGTTGAAGCATTTGCCGTGAAGAATGCAGAAGATGAGAGTCTTCATTGCACCTTCAATTGTTGCATATCGAGAGTGTCCCTTTACGGGCCAGAGAGTCTGCCTTATGATGTGATATATTGTTCTGGGCAGGTACTCTAAGTCTTCAACGAAGAACCTAGTTGGATAGGGTGCATTAGGAGGCAATGGCTTCATCATTGAGAGCATCTGACTCATATCTGGCTCAGGACACTGAAATATGCTCTCAATTGCTTCAGCATGGAATTGGCAGCCTTCTTCAAAGAATTCGCCAGGAGTGGGAAGGCCGGTAAGCTCAATTATGTCGAAAGCATTGGCTTCATGATGGACATTGCCGGTCATCCACTCCAGGACCCATGTCTTCGGATCTCTGTTATAGCCTTTGATATGCAGGGTGGCATAGAACTGGAGCAGAAGCTCTTCGTTCCAGTGCTCTTCATCGGTGATAAACGGCAGCAGGCCCACTTGCTTGAAGCAATCCAATGCTTCTTCCAGACCAGGCAGACCAGCAACAGCTTCAACCTCAAGGCGCTTGTGAGGAAAGATGCGGCCTTGGTTGTATAGGATGCATGAATAATAGCTGCGCTGTTGATAGCTCCAGAACCTATCTGATACAATCCGTTCCCTTGAATAAGGGTTCTTGGAGCTATCGAAAAACGTGTTGTCTGTCCTGAAGCCGTTGATGTTGAAGGAGCCAGGAGCTGATGCAGAACCTGGGAACCTTGGCAGTCGTGGGATCGGCTTCTGGACTTGGGGCCTGTGCGCAATATGATAGTTGAATTGGGGACCCGCAGCAGACTCAGGCACAGAAGGTTCAGGAGCAGTAGCTTCAGTGTCTTCTGAAGCTGTTGTTGGGGAGGGCTCCATATTTGCTTCGGCGTTGTTTGTGGTAGCCTCAACATTTGCCACCTCCACACGTGTAGTGGGAGGGACGAACTCAGGCACGTTCTCCTGGAGAACTGCTTCTTGTTGGTGCGGGGGAGTTGGAGCTTGTGGTATTTCTGCATGCTCTTCGGCTGATGCAGCCGGAATGTCGTCAGCAGCCTGAGCCCTTAGCCCTTTGCGAAGCCTACGGAAGGTAGGCGACGCCGGTGGAGTTGCAGTGGGCTGGGGCTCATTATCTTCCTCCTGTGGGTGATCTGCCCACGATGCATCTTGTGTGATTGGCGTCAATGGACGACCAATGCTGATCAGTTCGCTTGTCTCAAGCTGAGGAAGGGCTGCATCACCTTGTACATTGTCTTGGAGACCAATGTCTTCAGCAGCATTGTGGTCGGCTGCTGGAATGTCTTCAGCGTGCGGAGCCTCTGTGAAGGCAGGCTCATGCACAGTCAACTGACGATCTGCGTCAGGATAGCGGACGGAGAGGGGTTCAACTATCAAGGGCTCTGTGGGAGCAGCCCGAGATTTCTTGGTCTTGCGCTTCTTGATGGTGGGTTCAGAAGGAGAGGCTTCAGAGTGTTTCCTCTTCTTAGCTTCAGCCTCTGCAGTCCGTGTCTTCTTGAGCTGTGAGGCGGTTGATCGACTCTTTGGCTTCGAGCCAGTCGTTGCAGTGGGGAAGACAATCGGAGTAGTTTCTGACCTTGGCGCTTCTGGTTCAGGCACAGCAGGCTTCTTTTTCTTCTTTGAGGCCATCCTGGGGTCAATGCCGGGACGCCCAAGTGCCTTGCGCTTATCGGCCTCATTGTAGGCCTGCACGCAGCGATCAGCCAGAGTCTTCATGCGCTCTCGCGAGCCTTGAGCTTCGGCACGCGTCTTCAGAAAGTTTTCTTTCATCTCGTGCAACATGATCTTGAAGTTTTTCACTTCTTGCACGCTGAGCTTGGCTACGTGCTTCTTGAACTGAGCCTTTTCAAAATCAATTTTCTGCTTTAGTTCAACAATGCGCTGGGCTATTGCAAGTTCTGAAGCAATTGCGCCTTGAAAGGCAACGCTGAGGCCTATGGGCAGCTGCAGATCGTCGAAGCTGATGTCTGGTGAGGCAAACCATTCATCGATGAAGTTGTGGATGATGGTGACATCAAACAGAGGCAGATTGTTGAAGATTTCAGCCTCCTCCTTGCTCTTGATGAGCTGCTCAAGAGCATCATCTCCAAGATCTTCATCGCTTGAGAGATTAATGGTTTCGCACCGCAGAATGGCAGCAGCTGTGAGCTCTTTGCCTGTGTGTGGCTGAGGCTTCTTGGCTTCTTGGGGCTTGGAGACTCGTGATAAGTCTTCAGACTGCACACTGGCTTCAGGAGGTGCAGTTGCCAATGGCTTCGCTCTTGAGATTTTGGGAGAAGTAGCTGGCTTTGAAGCTTTTGGCTTCTTCTGCTTTGGCTTCGGCGTAGCAGGGGCGTCTTCAGACTCAGTATCTGCTGGAGGGTCATTCACGGTAGTCCCTTGGACTAGGATGCGAGTGATGAGGCCTGCAAGATTGGCATACGGCCCGATGATATTGGGATCGGCGTCGCGTGTGCCATCTGCCCCTGGTGAGGAGGGACCAGGGTTGAAGTCAAGCCCGAATTTCTTCTTGTTTTGCTTTGCAGAGTTCTGAGCAAATTGGAAGTTGCGCTTGAACAGATTGTCATCGCGACACCAGAGAAGTGATGACGGATGTGCTTCAGCTGGCTGTGGTCCTCTCACCATGCATGGATAGAAGCCTTGAGCAATGGCTTCGTCTCTGGACCTGGGTACGAGATTTTTGTATAATACGTCTCCCCATGGTCTCTTGATGGCGCACTTTTCGGCATATTCCTGAGTGATGAAGCGGTATTGAAACCATTGCTCTGCCCAATATCTTCGAATCCATTGGATTCGTGTCTTGCGCTGACCATAGCTTTCTTCAGGATCAGTTTTGTACATCTCTGCCAATTCATCAGGCAGATCTTTGGACGTTCCACCACGTCGCTGTCTGCCTCCCTTCCTTGCTGCTGTTTCTGAAGCCATGAATCTTAACTTGGAAGGCTTCAAGATGTTCAAAGGCTTCAAAGGCTTCCTTTTGCTTGACCAACAAGAACTGGCTTCAGGAGAGTTGATGTGATGCTGCAAGTACTCTGCAAATGAATGCAGACTATGAGATCCAAAGGATTCTCCCACGGACATGTACCTATGACAGCATTAAGGTGCGAGGGAAGGGGAAGAGGTCATATGCATTCTCAGAAGATTTTGAAGATAAATCGGTTTAGAAGACATTGACCTCATTGTGCGAAGACATTCACTTATAGATAAGAAGTTGGTTCCAGATTTGTACGAACCCATAGATCAGTACAAGTGAGGAATCTAACTGCTTTATGAAGCACAAGTGAATATACTAGGCATGTTATGAGATGCAGCGAGAGATCTAACTGGTGTGAAGAGAAACTTCTTATGGTAGAAAGTAACAGAACCAAGAGATCAAAAGAGGCTGTAAAAAGAAGTTTTATTTACCACACTGGAACTGCTAGACGGAAGGAAGTTGATGCCGAGCAGTTCAGTCCTCCGTTCCCTAACTTGGCGACGGAAAACACCTACAGCGACGGCGGAGAGGACGATGTCCGCGGTCGGCGTGAGGACGGCGTTGGAGAGGTTGCGGCAGTGAAGCGCTTCGTCTCCGGCATCGTCGAGTGCTAGCGGTGGCGCTAGGGTTCGTGCGAGGGAGGAAGAAGGAGATAATGACCGCGGTAAGTGTGAATTTATAGACTCAGAGGCGGCACTGTGCTATTACGCAGGTGCCCCTGGCGGTTCGCATTTGGGGTTTGTTCCATGTCCCACGCACGCCTAAATTGTCGGGCGGTCGTTCCTGCTTCTCCGGATCTTATGTGGAGGAATGAGCATTAAAAACGGACTTTTATGGTTGTCTCAATGTCTTCAGCTGACAAGGACACAGTGAAGACATTTGACAGTTTCAACAGAATGCATATGACTTGGAGAGATAGAGTTTGAGATAGAAAGCATAGAGAGGTTAGGGTCCGATCACATTCACTTAGTTCAAAAGATTCAACCAAGAAGACATAGCTATAAGTGAATGCTGTAGAGGACAGAACATCAGTACATATATATATATATATATCTATTTAATCAACGCAGTGAAGATAATCATGAAGACATATTGAGATTGAAGCCAAACCAAATGTGAAGACATTGCGAGGTAACGCCATGAGTGAAACACTTCAGAATGGAACGTTTGGTGGTGGCGTTACCCACCGTATAGGAAGTATTAGACCCAGACACGGCGCACAATTATCGTGGCGCTCCGAAGTCAAATTCCACATTAATGTATTCACACTTAGAATGTATGTCTTCATTGATTGAAGATATACGTTACTTCGTGTGTTGCATATCTAAGTCATCAATATGCATAAGTGTTAGGATGTGTGCCTGATCACAGGACATTTGAGGATTCCAAGATATTTAGCTCACACCGTAACTTGCAAAACCTCTTCTCATCCAAGGGCTTGGTGAAGATATCTGCCAATTGCTCTTCAGTGCTGACGTGTATGATATCAATGTCTTCCTTCACAACGTGATCTCTGAGAAAGTGATGGCGAATTTCAATGTGCTTTGTCTTCGAGTGCTGAACTGGGTTGTTGGCAATTTTGATGGCGCTTTCGTTGTCGCAGTAAAGTGGCACTTGCTTCAGATGAATGCCATAATCCTTGAGTGTTTGCTTCATCCATAGAAGCTGAGCGCAGCAAGATCCAGCAGCAATGTATTCAGATTCAGCAGTGGAGAGAGATACACAGTTCTGCTTCTTTGAAGACCAACATACAAGTGATCGTCCCAGAAAGTGACATGTGCCTGATGTAGACTTGCGATCAACTTTGTCACCAGCATAATCAGCATCCGAAAATCCAACCAAATCAAACTCTGAGCCCTTTGGAAACCATAATCCTAGAGTTGGGGTGTGAGCCAAATATCTAAGAATTCGCTTCACAGCCAAGTGATGCGACTCCTTTGGTGCCGCTTGAAATCGAGCACACATGCAAACACTAAGCATGATATCTGGCCTAGATGCACATAAATAAAGCAAAGACCCAATCATGGAGTGGTATACCTTTTGATCGAACTCTTTACCATTGTCGTCAGGACCTAGATGATGTTTGGCTGGCATTGGTGTTGTGAAGCCTTTGCAATCTTGCATACCGAACGTCTTCAGGCACTCTTTAAGATATTTCTCTTGAGATATGAAGATGCCGTTGCATTGTTGCCGTATCTGAAGATCGAGGAAGAACTTCAGCTCCCCCATCATGGACATCTGATATTGCTCTTGCATCATATATCCAAACTCTTCACTATACTTCTGATTGGTGCAGCCGAAGATAATGTCATCCACATATATTTGGCACACAAACAGTTCACCATCATATGTCTTCGTGAAAAGAGTGGGATCCAGGGAACCAGGTATGAAGCCTTTGCTCTTCAGAAAGTACTTGAGTGTATCATACCAGGCCCTAGGGGCTTGTTTGAGGCCATACAGTGCCTTGTTGAGCTTGTATACCATATCAGGATGTTTTGGATTTTCAAAGCCAGGTGGTTGTGCAACATACACTTCTTCTTCAATCTTGCCATTGAGAAAGGCACTTTTCACATCCATTTGATATAGAAGTATGTTATGATGATTTGCATAGGCCAGCAGTATGCGTATGGCTTCAAGCCTAGCCATAGGAGCAAATGTTTCATCGAAGTCAATGCCCTCCACTTGAGTATATCCTTGAGCAACGAGACAAGCTTTGTTTCTGACAACTTGACCATGCTCATCTTGCTTGTTGCGGTATATCCATTTGGTGCCTATTATGTTGTGCTTCCATGGATCAGGACGCTTAACCAGTTCCCATACATTATTCAGCTCAAACTGTTGAAGCTCTTCTTGCATAGCTTGAATCCATTCAGGTTCCATGAAGGCTTCTTCAACTTTCTTGGGTTCTGATATTGAGACGAATGCGAAATGCCCACAGAAGGTTGCTAGCTGAGTTGCCCTTGAACGAGTGAGTGGACCAGGTGCATTGATGCTGTCAAGTATTCTGTCAATCTGTACTTCATTTGCAACACGAGGATGTAAAGGGAGAAGACTTTGCTCTTGCTGATCTGTGTTGTCATTTGGAGGTATATCTTCAGGCTGAGCATTGTCTTCATGTGGATCAGGTGCTGAGATGATAAGTTCTTCTTCAGGATGAGCTTCAGAAGGTACAATCTCTCCAGTTCCCATAAGCTTGATTGATTCACTAGCTGGAACTTCATCTAGCACATTTGGCAATTGCTCCCTTTGTGATCCATTGGTTTCATCGAACCGCACATCCACAGTTTCAACCACTTTGTAGTGGAAGAGATTGAAGACTCTATAGGAGTGCGAATCCTTTCCATATCCAAGCATGAATCCCTCATGTGCTTTTGGTGCAAACTTTGAGGTGTGGTGTGGGTCCTTGATCCAGCATTTTGCCCCAAATACTCTGAAGTAACTGACATTTGGCTTCTTGCCAGTTAGGAGTTCATAAGATGTCTTGTTCAGAAGCTTGTGAAGATAAACACGATTGATTGTATGGCATGCAGTATCAATGGCTTCAGTCCAGAATTTTCTTGGAGTCTTGTATTCATCTAGCATCGTTCTGGCCATCTCAATGAGTGTTCTGTTCTTGCGTTCGACGACGCCATTCTGATGTGGCGTGTACGGAGCTGAGAATTCATGTGTGATGCCCAAGGTATCATGATATGTATCAAGGCCAGTGTTCTTGAATTCAGTGCCATTGTCACTTCTGATGTGCTTTATCTTGGCGCCAAAATTGTTCATAGCTCGATAGGCGAAGCGTCTGAAGACATCCTGCACTTCAGTCTTGTAAAGGATTATGTGCACCCAAGTATATCTAGAGTAATCATCAACAATGACAAAGCCATAGAGGCAAGCAGTAGTAGTAAAAGTTGAGTAGTGAGTGGGACCAAAAAGATCCATGTGAAGCAGTTCGAAGGGTCGAGTAGTGGTCATGATTGTCTTCGAGGGATGTTTTGCCCTCGTCATCTTCCCTGCTTCACAGGCACCGCATAAGTGATCTTTCTTGAACTTGACGCCCTCGATGCCTATGACATGTTTCTTCTTCGCAAGGGTGTGGAGGTTCCTCATGCCAGCATGCCCAAGCCTCCGATGCCAAAGCCAGCATTCTGAAGCTTTTGCAAAAAGACATACTGCAAGTTGTGGCCCTGCTGAGAAATCTACCACGTACAGATCATCTTTTCGATACCCTTCAAACACTAGAGACTTGTCAGATTCCATTAGTACAAGGCAACGATATTTTCCAAACATTACGATCATGTTCAAATCACAAAGCATTGAGACAGACATTAAGTTGAAGCCAAGGGATTCAACAAGCATGACTTTATCCATGTGTTGATCCTTTGAGATTGCAACTCTACCTAGACCCAATACCTTGCTTTTACCAGTGTCAGCAAATGTGATGTGGCTCTTGTCGGATGGACGTAAGGTTGAGTCCATAAGGAGGCTTCTTTTGCCAGTCATGTGATTTGTACACCCACTGTCAATAATCCATTCTGAAGACTTTGAAGTCGCTGGTGTCGTACCCTATAGTGCAGTTAGGGGGATAGGCTTCACGAAGAGAGTTGTGAAGCATAAACATTTGACGAACCAGTGGGTTATGAAAACTTAGATCCAGATTAGGACTAATAGGGAGAGTAGCATGCAATTCAGGAGCAAAGTACATAATGATGCCATTCGGGCATTTTATCTTGCGCCCTACAAGATTTTTAAGGTCCCCAGCAATAGCATCAGAAGATTTTGTTTTTCTGCTGGAGACCTTTCCCTGCAAAAGAGATTTAAGCTTTCTTAACCACCCACATCTTCAAGGGTGGCTTAGAAGCAATAAGTCTAAGTGCAGCATCTGAGAATTTTGGCTTTGGAGCCCTAGCAAACAGTCTAGCAGGGGGACAATAATACTCATAGGAATAAGCAGAATAATTTTTGGTCATATGAACATGACGGTTCGATGAACCGCTCTCATATCCATATGCCTGAGTATGGTTTCCCTGCAAAACATTTGCGTTAGTGTGACTCAGGTGTGTCCTCTGTTTGTATGAAGCCATTGGACCGTATGAAGCCTTTGGTCTGAGGTTTGTCTTCTTCAAGTGAGGTGTCATGAAGACATTCACAGGAAGATTTTCCAGACACTTTTTCGGAACCCAGATCATCTTCATAGGAGGTCCATTTCTGCAGTTAGTACCAATGTACCTGGTAAACACTTCACCATTCTGATTCTTAAACAGTTTATAGTTTGCATCAAAGGATTCATCAATGATAATGGGGTTAGCACAAGTGAAGCCAGACAGATTGGATGGATCTGCTGAGGATTCCTTTGCAGCAACCCATGTGGTTTTGGGGTACTGCTCATGTTTCCAGTAAGAGCCATCTGCATTAATTTTCCTCATGAACCCAACACCCTCTTTCCTAGGGTTTTGGTTCAGAATCTGCTTCTTAAGGACATCACATAGTGTCTGATGCCCTTTCAGACTTTTGTACATTCCTATTTCAAGCAATGTCTTCAACCTAGCATTCTCATCAGCAATAGCAGTGGTATCCTCAGGAGAGGGGTTAGTTACCACGTTAACAGTTGAAGATATTGCAACAGTAGTAGCAGTGGAACATTCAGCAACAGAATTAGCATTATCACGCTCAATGCATTTAAGACATGGTGGTTCAAATCCTTTCTGAGCGGGACTGATCTGTTCGGAGCAAAGTGACTCATTTTCCTTTTGAAGATCTTCATGATCCGCTCTCAACTTCTCAAGATCTTGCTTCTTTTGAAGATAATCATAGGAGAGCTTTTCATGAGTAGTTGAGAGAGTCTCAAGACGATCTTCAAGTTCCTGATACTTAACGTGAAGATTTTTTATGTCTTCAATTAAGGATTCAGAACGAGTCATTTCGGCACCCAACAGATCATCGCTTCTGTCTAACAGTTTTTGAATATGTTCCATAGCTTTCTGTTGTTCAGTTGCAATTTTAGCAAGTGTTCTGTAGCTAGGTTTTGAATCACATTCAGAGTCATCGTCACTAGATGTTTCATAGCGAGTAGTGCGTGTGTTTACCTTGGCACCGCGTGCCATGAAGCAGTAGGTAGGAGTGGAGTCGTTCTTGTCACTTGCGTCGGTGTCGGTGATGCAGTCATTGTCTTCAGTGTTGAAGATGGACTTGGCGACGTATGCTGTAGCCAGACTCGCAATGCAGAATCAGACTCCTCCTCAGACTCCACCTCTGCCTCCTCAGATGCGGACTCCTCCTCTGAATCCATCTCCTTTCCAACAAACGCACGTGCCTTGCCAGATGAGCTCTTCTTGTGTGATGAAGACTTTGATGAAGACTTGGAAGAAGACTTTGAGTGTTTCTTCTTCTTCTTGTCGTCAGAATCATATTCCTTGCTCTTCTTCTTCCTTCTGTTCTCATTGTCCCACTGTGGACACTCAGAGATGAAGTGCCCAGTTTTCTTGCACTTGTGACATGTTTTCTTCTTGTAGTCATGAGCAGAAGCTTCATCATTCCTTGAGCTTGATCGTGAAGATTTTCTGAAGCCTTTCTTCTTGGTGAATTTTTGGAACTTCTTCACTAGAATTGCAAGTTCTCTTCCATTGTCTTCAGGATCATCAGAACTGCAGTCAGATTCTTCTTCAGATGAGGAGACAGCTTTTGCCTTCAAGGCTCGAGTTCGCCCATAGTTTGGACCGTAGATATCTCCTTTCTCAGAAAGCTGAAACTCATGTGTGTTGAGCCTCTCAAGTATGTCAGACGGATCGAGTGTCTTGAAATCAGGACGTTCTTGAATCATCAGGGCCAGGATGTCAAACGAACTATCAAGTGATCTCAGCAGCGTCTTGACGATTTCATGTTTGGTGATCTCAGTGGCGCCGAGGGCTTGAAGCTCGTTTGTGATGTCAGTAAGTCTGTCAAATGTGTGCTGGACATTCTCATTGTCATTTCGCTTGAAGCGGTTGAAGAGATTGCGAAGGACACTAATTCTTTGATCTCTCTGGGTTGAGATGCCTTCATTAACTTTGGAGAGCCAGTCCCAGACCAGTTTGGATGTCTTCAAGGCACTCACACGGCCATACTGTCCTTTGGTCAGATGACCACAGATGATATTCTTAGCAGTAGAGTCCAGTTGAACGAATTTCTTGACATCAGCAGCAGTGACACCTTCTCCAGCCTTGGGAACGCCGTTCTCGACGACATACCATAGGTCGACATCAATGGCTTCAAGATGCATGCGCATCTTATTCTTCCAGTAGGGATATTCAGTTCCATCGAAGACGGGGCAAGCAGCGGAGACTTTGATTATCCCTGCAATCGACATAGCTAAAACTCCAGGTGGTTAAACCGAATCACACAGAACAAGGGAGCACCTTGCTCTGATACCAATTGAAAGTGTGTTATATCGACTAGAGGGGGGGTGAATAGGCGATTTTTATGGAAGTCTTCAAAACGTGAGAGTTATGAAGACAAACAGTGAAGATTATGCCTATTACTAAGCAGCGGAAGTTAGATTACACTAGGGCAGCCATGGTCATGTATTCAATTGAGTGAAAGCACAATGACAAACAGCTTCAGTGTAATAAGGATCAGGTAGGAAGAAGTTATGAAGCCAAACAGATCATACATTCATGTTGTGAAGATAAAAGATAAAGCAAGCATGCAATGGCTTCACAATGAATAACAGTAAGTCAAAGGAAGTGAAGATGAAACCAGTGACACGTTGAAGACAATGATTTGTTGGACCAGTTCCAGTTGCTGTGACAATTGTACGTCTGGTTGGAGCGGCTAGGTATTTAAACCAAAGGACACACAGTCCCGGACACCCAGTCAAGGACACTTAGTCCAAGACACCCAGTCCTCACCGTATTCTCCTTGAACTAAGGTCACATAGACCTCGTCCAATCACTCGTGGTAAGTCTTCAGGCGACTTCCAAACCTTCACAGACTTCGTTCACTGGCAATCCACAATTTCTCTTGGATGCTCTGAACGCGACGCCTAACCGTCTGGAGGATGCACAGTCCTCAAGTGTAATAAGTCTTCAGATCACTCAGACACGAAGACTTAAGTGATGCCCAATTTACTCTGGCTCTGGGTGGTTAGGGCTTTTCTCCTCGCTAGGAATTTTCTCTCAAAGGCTTCGAGGTGGGTTGCTCTCAAACGACAAAAGCCGTGCACTGAAATCTGAGCAGCCAACCGTTTATGGTTGTGGGGGTGGGCTATTTATAGCCACTTGGCAACCCGACCTGATTTGTCCGAAATGACCCTGGGTCACTAAGACGGTCGAATTTTGAACTCACACGGCAACTTTACTTGGGCTACAAGTAAAGCTGACTTGTCTGACTCTGGACAAGATTTGCTCTCATAGTCTTCGCTCGAAGACATAGGATTTGAATTAGGCATCACTTCAGTCATTCTGACTGGTTCTCTTGGACCCCACTTAACAGTACGGTGGTTCCTACGACACAACATAAATGAAATGAAACTACGAAGGATCTAAGTCTTCGAGTTCCATAAGCTTCATAGGGAGTCTTCTCATGTCATTGTCCTCAATATGAATATCTTCATAAATCACCATTGTCTTCAATGTCTTCGTACATTTTAGGGGTCATCTCTGGTAGTAAAATCGAATCAATGAGGGACTTCTACCTGTGTTTTCCTGCAATTCTCACAAACACATTAGTCCCTCAACTAGGTTTGTCGTCATACTCCAAAACCAACTAGCTGGCACTAGATGCACTTACAAGGGACATGTGGCGGACGAACAGGCTACATATTCGGATTCTTCTCGTCGTTCTGAGCAACTTTCATGTATAAAACTTTTTCATCCGAGTTACGGATACTTTTCTATGAATTATCAAAGTTCTAGCAATATCCTGAAAATTTTCCTGAAATTTTGCTATAAGTCTGAGAGTTCGACAGTTTTAAACATCACTTAACTGTTTTCAAAAGCCGACAAGTAATGTTCTGTACATCCTATGATTTTGTGACTTATATCAACCTTGAGGATTTTATGTGAACTACATGTTAGCATCACTTTCATCCAAATTAGAGTTCATTTGCTTGATCATCACCACCTCTAAAGTAGCTATGAAAATAAAATAGTTTATCGATTTTCTGTTAACAGAACATAGAACTTTGTGATTTTCGTAGCAATTAATCCACACATTATATGAAGCAGGTCCAATGGAACAAAATGAGGCTTGTTACGTCTAATTTCCGTACATATAATTTTTACCCATGTTAGAACTTGTCTTATCGCTGTTTAGGGGCTGTCTAGAGGGCTTGGCATTGTAGAAATGCAAAAGCTAGCTACTGGTAGAATAGCTGAATGTTACTTTAGCAGTGCAGCATAGCAGCAGGCAGCAGCTGCGGGAGAAGCAAAGCAGCAGTGAAGCAAGCGGCATGCACACGGCCGCGTGTGCTGGGCGCAGGGAGGGACGGACGCGAAGCGTGGGCGCGCACGCGCCTGCGGGTGGCGCAGGGTGTGGTGGCCGCGTGCGCCAGCAGCAGCAATAGCTCGCAGTAGCGAGTAGTAGGGGAAGGCGAGCGGGCGCGGCTGACAACAACGACTACGGGGCGAGGCGGGCATGTTCAGCAGCGACGCCGGGCAGCAGCAGGAGCGCAACAGTAGGAGGGGGGCCGCAGCAGCCACTACAAAAAAAGACACATCCGTGACATTTTCTGTCATACATATGACACTTCTATGACGATAATTGTGAAAAAACCCGGTATCATCGTAGATGTGGTGGGCTCCTACTTCTACGACAAAAAATCATGATAGAAAATGGGCTTTTTGTCCTGGGCGGGCCGAAGACGCAGCTGCATGACATTCTTTGGGCAGTCCATGACGGAAAAAACCATGGTAGAAGCGAGGTGGAGGGAAATTTCAGGGAGTTCGCGGTTACGGTGGGAGGTCGGGGGCCGAGCGATGCACGTTTCTCTCGTACACGTACGCGCGTGTGTGCGAGGCGTTGGCTCTAACTGAACCCGAGCGAGGCATTGGGCTCTAACTGAACCCGAGCGATTGCACTGCAGGCTACGCGTTACTGAACCCGAGGGATTGATCGATGGCTGTTAACTGAACCCGATCGAGCGATTCCTTCGCTACTACTGCTAACTGAAGCCGATCAATGGGATGAATAGTGAGCGTTGCGGGGGGTTTGGATGAACAGTGAGCGATGCATTACCTATGGATGAACAGGACCCCGTGGTGTGGTGGAGGGCTGGATGAACAGTAGACGGTGGAGGGGTGCCCGTGGAGGGGTGGTTGAACAGGACCCCGTGGTGTGGAGGGCTGGATGAACAGTAGACGGTGGAGGGGTGCCCGTGGAGGGGTGGTTGAACAGGACCCCGTGGTGTGGAGGGCTGGATGAACAGTAGACGGTGGAGGGGTGCCCGTGGAGGGGTGGTTGAACAGGACCCCGTGGTGTGGAGGGCTGGATGAACAGTAGACGGTGGAGGGGTGCCCGTGGAGGGGTGGTTGAACAGGACCCCGTGGTGTGGAGGGCTGGATGAACAGTAGACGGTGGAGGGGTGCCCGTGGAGGGGTGGTTGAACAGGACCCCGTGGTGTGGAGGGCTGGATGAACAGTAGACGGTGGAGGGGTGCCCGTGGAGGGGTGGTTGAACAGGACCCCGCGGTGTGGAGGGCTGGATGAACAGTAGACGGTGGAGGGGTGGTTGAACAGTAGCCGGTGGAGTAGTGCGCGGTGGAGGCTGGATGAACAGGAGCCCATGGAGGCTGGATGAACAGGAACCCATGGAGGCTGGATGAACAGGAGCCCGTGGAGGCTGGAGGAGGTCGACGGTGGAGATGAACAGTATCCTGTGGAGTCCCGTTTGTGGTACGCCACACCCCTCCTGATGAACAGGACCCCCGTTTCGACCGTAGCGCTCCAACACAAGTCCGTTTCCTCCGTTTTGCGGTACGCCACACCCCTCCCGATCAACAGGACCCCCGTTTCGACCGTAGGAGGTCCGTTTCCTCCGTTTTGTGGTACGCCACACCCCTCCCGATCAATAGTACCCCCGTTTCGACCGTAGGAGGTCCGTTTCCTCCGTTTTACAGTACGCCACACCCCTCCCGATGAACAAGATCCCGTTTCGAACGTGGTCGGTCGAACACAAGGTCGTTTCCTCCGTTCTGCGGGACGCCAGGCCTCGTTTCCATCGCCTGTTCCGTGCAAGCCCTCCCGATGAACACAACGCATTCCGTTGCCTCCCCATGAACATGACGTATTCCATTGCCTCCCCATGAACACGACGCATTCCGTTGCCTCCCCATGAACATGACGACGATGCTGTTTCTCCGTTCCGACCCAGCCATGTACACGAGCCCTCGCCGTACGTATGCGCGAGTAGGCGTTCGAGACCCCGCCCGTATGTACACATACGTGGCTGTATTTTCTTTCTTGCACCCTGACCGATGTACATATGTGTACATGCTACGTGCGCGCCTCTACTACGACACGTGCGCGCCTCTACATCGACCAGTATATATGTATGTACACGTTCGCGACCAGAATGACAATGCTACGTACGCTTTGACCAGGTGGGTCCCGACTATCAGGCACTTCCTTGCGTGCGAAGATGTAGATGGTGGGTCCCAGCAGTCAGGGGACGAATCGTTTTTTTTTTGCCCGGACGCACTTCCTTGCGTGCGAAGGTGTAGCTGGTGGGTCCCAGCAGTCAGGGGAAAACGTTTTTTCGTGAAATACGGTGGCCCGTCCGGTGGGTCCCCACTGTCAGGTGGAGGAATAATTATTTTGCACGTAATAAGGAGGCACTTCCTTGCTACAGCCGTGGACCCAGCTGTCAGCCTCTCCACGTATAGTCCAGGTCCGATGAAAGTCATTCCTTGACCACGTTGACCACGCCGCGCCGAGAGCACCAGGGCGGTGGACGATGGCGAGGCCTAGGAAGGGGACGACGGGGAGCTGGGGAAGACGCGGCAGTGGAAGCCCGCGCGGAGAGGAGTACGAGGGTTCACTGGTTCGGCTGCGGTGTGAGGTTGCCGTCGCCGCAGGGCCTGGCCAGCGGTGGGAATAGTAGGGGGTGGTGAGGCCTCCGCGGCAGCACAGCCGTCCACGGGAGGCAGGAGCATGCGGCACGACCGGCGTTGCTTTGGGCGGCTGGAGCAAGAAGACCAGAGGTTGAAGAAGCACTACGGCTGTTGGATGGACATTGTACGGTCACTGGAGCTAGAATTGTTCATATTGACTAAAGTTGACAAAGGCCCCCGTCCCAGTAAACTTAGTAGGCCCACAAGTCAGCCTCCCACCATGGTGGGTCCCAGCTAGCAGGGGGAGTATTCATTTTTTGTGCGTAATAAGGAGGCACTTCCGGTGGGTCCAAGCTGACAGCAGGGGGAACGTTTTTTCACAAAATACGCTGGCCCGTCCGGTGGGTCCGAGCAGTCATGGGGGAAACATTTTTTCGTGAAATAAGGTGGCCCGTCCGGTGGGTCCCTGCTGTAAGGTGGAGGAATAACGATTTTGCGTGTAACAAGGAAGCACTTCCTTGCGGCCGCCTGGACCCAGCTGTCAGCCTCTCCACATACAGTACTCTTCCGATGAAAGTCGGTCATTGATCACGCCGCGCCGAGAGCACCATGGCGGTGGTCTGGATGACGGTGAGGCCTAGGAAGGGGACGACGCGGTGCCGGGGAAGACGCAGCAGTGGAAGCCCGTGCGGAGAGGAGTACGAGGGTTCACTGGTTCGGCTGCGGTGTGAGGCTGTCGTCGCCGCAAAATAACAGGGGGTGTGGGTGAGTGGAGGGATGGCCTGGCCAGCGGTGGGAGTAGTATGGGGGCGGTGAGGCCTCCGCGGCAGCACAGCCGGCCACGGGAGGCAGGAGCAGGCGGCACGACCGGCGCTGCTTTGGGCGGTTGGACCAAGAAGACCAGAGGTTGAAGAAGCACTACGGCCGGTGGATGGACATCGTACGGTCACTGAAGCTAGAAACGTTTATTATTGACTAAGTTGACAAAGCCCTTGGTACACTCCAACTTAGTAGGCCCATAGGTCAGCCTCCGAAACGGTGCGCCCCAGATGTCAGGGGGGGAATCATTTTTTGGGCGGCCAAAGCTAAGAATATCCGATATTGAAGAAGAAGCACGACATCCGTTGGATAGACATCCAACGGCCACTACTGCTAGAACCGTGTGTTGACTATAATAAGTTGTCAAAGCCTTGCATACGCGTCAACTTATTTTTTTAGGGGACGCGTCACTTAGTAGGCCCACAAGTGTGTGGCAGAGAACTTATAGCCCATTTGTGTTTTGTAAGAATGTACAACCCATTTTGGAATTCTAATGGAATTTACAATAGCCCATTAAAAGTTTGTTAAAAGTACAACCCATTTTCTAGCTATGACAATGATTAATAATTTCAACCAACCATTGAAGACAGAATTCAATAAAATTTCCCATATTTTGATGGGCTCCGAAATATTTTTATCCCGAAATTTCTAGTCAGATTAAATATAAATTTATATTACGTAAAAATCCAACGAAACATTACGCGCGCAACAATGAAAATTTAAGATTTTCAAAATCCATAAATAATATTTTATAAACTAATTTCGTGTTTGGTGCATTTTTTTATAGTTACTGCCCAGTTTTTATAATTACATCCCATTTATTTTTTTAAAGCCCATTTTCCTGTTAAGCCTAATGCATCCCTCCTAGGAAAGATTTGCAGCCCGGCGGGGCGGAGAATAACAACTTGACCTTGCCTAGGTATTACTCAAAAAGACGTATAGCTGGGCTAGCCATTTTCATCTTGAAAAAATTAGTATCTGGGCTGGATATCTGGCCTGGGCTAGACGGGCCACAGCCCGCCCAGTTAATACCCTGCTCTCCTATGAACAACAATGAAATCATCGCCAAGAAAAACTCTGCAGTGCTCACGCCTCAAAAACATAAATACTGCTCAAGCTGCTTGGTCCCAGCTGTCGGCCGCACCTTGTGCAATTCTCTTGTTTATATTGACTACATAGGTTGACAATGGTGTGGGACCGTGATGTCAGGAAACCAGGAGAAAGCAAAAAAGTATATAGTTGTACATAATAAGGAGGCACTTGCGTACGTACGGCTATGGCCCTAGTGGGTCCCTAGTGTCATCCAGTCAAAATAAAGTCATCTCCTGAATCCTCATGTTCGTTGAGATGTTAACAATGCTCGGCGCCACGGCGAGCGCAACAACTCGAAGGACAACGGAGAGGGCCTCGCGGGCCCTACGGATGGTCTGATACAGCGCCCGCTACTCATTCAGGAAGCCAGGATCATCGGACACCTATGAGCACCTTCGAGAAACTGAGACGGCACGAAACGGTAATGCCGCGCTTGGGAGCTCTGGTTTATTTCAAACCTGTATTAACATACAAGTGTAATTTACTCGTCATCGAAAATAACGCGTAAAATACAAGCGTAATGAAACCGAGGGCCCGGGGTCTGTAAGTAAAACCGGCGGTTATGCGTGTAATTTGAGAGACCAGTGTATATTTTACAAGCACTGCTATATGGACGACATTACCAGGTGATACATGCATGACGTGCGTATCATGCCATCCATGGGCAAGGCTGAAACAACAGCTAACGGCTAGATTAGCAATCGTCCGAGTGTCGTTCAGCGTTTTTATCGTGTGTCAAGTACTTCCGATATTTTACTAGTCGAAATCGACCAACCAAGCGCCCTCGCCCAAGACCATCTGCTTTAATTTACAGGCGTCAGTTTTACAAGCGGTTTTGGTTGGAAAACAACGATCCAATCACGGCCTAATATCATGAGTTGGTCGGAAGATCATATGGTTTCACGTCTAACCTACCCGACTTGTCATATAGGCTATGAATGAAACATCAGACGATGAACTTCTTAAGCACGGAAACAACAGAAGAGGATGATCTTCTTAACAAGCAAATCACTGGCATTAGATCAATATGGAAAACAATAC
Source organism: Triticum urartu (assembly GCF_003073215.2). Taxonomy (NCBI): domain Eukaryota; kingdom Viridiplantae; phylum Streptophyta; class Magnoliopsida; order Poales; family Poaceae; genus Triticum; species Triticum urartu. The sequence goes on from NC_053023.1 coordinate 154,314,500, forward strand.
GAAGCATTATTCTCAGGAGGCACGGTGAACAGCTCGTGATATCGCATGCCACAACATTCCAAGCTCAACTTGAAATCAAACACAAGGCCTGGCATTACATAGACAATATTCAGAACAAACTCTTAACACAGGGATATCTCAACAGAGTAACTATTTACTTCTAAATTGAACACAGGAATAGGAAAAAACACTCGACGCTGCTCACAGCAAGGGCGTCCCACTCAAACATATCAAATGCATGTCTTCTGGCTAACATCAATGAGCAAATTTTGATAAGGTTTTCCAATTCCAATATATTAAACTAATGTCTTCTTGCTAACATCAATGATTAAACTTTGACAAGCTTTTCCCATTCAAAATATGTAATGCCTATGATCGTGGAGTCATGTCGCTTCTTGCTAACATCAATGATTAAACTTTGACAAGCTTTTCCCATTCAAAATATGTAATGCCTATGATCGTGGAGTCCTGTCGCTTCTTGTACTTGTTTGGGCACTTCTTGCCCAGGGCACTCCATGTGTTGTTAAATTGCCAATGGTCTCTGTAGACTAGTCATGTCACCGGTGTCTAATATTTATGGCACCGGCTGTAGCAATGGAGGGATTCAGCGCCAAACTAAGAAAAGGTGAAATTGGCACCTCTTTTGGCCTACATAGTGGAAGGCCTAATACTCTGTAAAGCTTCTCGGCCATTCCTTCTATAATGTAGCGCAAACAATGACTGCTTCTTTCTGCAAAGTGGAACGACCAACTGGACCCAGTAATGCAGCAGTTTGCCTTGGACACATTGGCTCCTTTTGTGTAGTTGAACTAAAATCGAAGTCGGAATAAAACCGAGCTTTAATTTTGATATCCCTGTAAGCAACAAAAGGTATAAGGGAAACAATTACTGAGAAATAACAGTTGATGACTTGTAATCCCAGAAGAAAAACGTCTACTGATCTACCTTATCTTAATGGGAAACAAAGCAGGAGAGTAGCAATTCTCAATCAGTGTTATTCATTCATATTAACTGAGACATTATCTTAACAATGTCTTGTTTCAAGATGTATAAAGAATGAAAAAGCAGAAAAGTATCATTCCTAAAACAATGCGACTGATTCATTTTAACAGAGACATTATCTTAACAATACCTTGGTTAAACATGTAGAAAGAACTACAAAGCAGGATAGTACCATTTGTAAAACACTATAAGTCTGTAACTGATATAATAACAGAGACATTATCTGAACAATACATTTCTTAAACATGTACTCTGGCCGATCCCTAACAGAAATGGTACTCCTGCCGATCTCTAACAGGTGTTTCCAGTTTTGAACTAAGATTCAGTTCCAGGGTAGAGTCAGTGTAACAATAGTATGTGCTTCCATCTACTTATAAAGGGGGTGATGCAGAGTTTGTTGTAACAAAGCAACAAGCATCATGTCTGGGTTGATTCCATTTTTATTCACTACTTAATGGGAAAAGACAGCAATACAATAGCTTCAATTCAACATTTATTTAAAACAGTACCAATACAAGTAGCACAGCATCTCAAAGCACATTGCACAATCATGTGGATGAAGGCCTGTACTGACTTTTCATGAGACCGACAACGATAAAATACGAATCTGCCAACACGAATAGGAAATCCAATCTCGTTTTGTGCAGTTGCACTGAAATCAAGCAAAGTGTTTCGCGTAGCGAAGCAAAATGTTGCAATAGCAACAAGTTGAATAGATATCCCTGTATAAACAGAGGCAAAAAAGGAATCGATTATTGGCTAATAAAGGAGGATGAAACATGCGGCACAAAAATGGTAATCCCGCCAATCCCTAACAAGTGTTGCAGTTTTGAAATAAGATTCAGTAGTTAATTCTGAAAGTGGCATCAATTACTGGCTTATAAAGGGGGTGATGCTGAATTTGTTGTAACAAAGCAACAAGCATCATGTCTGGGTTGGTCCCATTTTTGTTCACTGCTTAATGGGAAAAGACAGCAATACAATAGCTTCAATTCATCATTTATTTAAAACAGTACCAATACAAGTAGCACAGCATCTCAAAACACACTGCACGATCATGTGGATGAAGGCAAGTACCAACCTGTCATGACGCACACAAGATCGCGTACGAATCTGCCAACACGAATAGGAAATCCAATCTCGTTTTGTGGAGTTGCACTGAAATCAAGCAAAGTGTTACGCGTAGTGAAGCAAAATGTCACAATAGCAACAAGTTGAATAGATATCCCTGTATACTGGCTAATAAAGGAGAATGAAACATGCGGCCACAAAAATGGTAATCCCGCCAATCCCTAACAAGTGTTGCAGTTTTGAAATAAGATTCAGTAGTTAATTCTGAGAGTGGCATCAATTACTGGCTTATAAAGGGGGTGATGTTGAATTTGTTGTAACAAAGCAACAAGCATCATGTCTGGGTTGGTCCCATTTTTGTTCACTGCTTAATGGGAAAAGACAGCAATACAATAGCTTCAATTCATCATTTATTTAAAACAGTACCAATACAAGTAGCACAGCATCTCAAAACACACTGCACGATCATGTGGATGAAGGCAAGTACCAACCTGTCATGACGCACACAAGATCGCGTACGAATCTGCCAACACGAATAGGAAATCCAATCTCGTTTTGTGGAGTTGCACTGAAATCAAGCAAAGTGTTACGCGTAGTGAAGCAAAATGTCACAATAGCAACAAGTTGAATAGATATCCCTGTATACTGGCTAATAAAGGAGAATGAAACATGCGGCCACAAAAATGGTAATCCCGCCAATCCCTAACAAGTGTTGCAGTTTTGAAATAAGATTCAGTAGTTAATTCTGAGAGTGGCATCAATTACTGGCTTATAAAGGGGGTGATGTTGAATTTGTTGTAACAAAGCAACAAGCATCATGTCTGGGTTGGTCCCATTTTTGTTCACTGCTTAATGGGAAAAGACAGCAATACAATAGCTTCAATTCATCATTTATTTAAAATAGTACCAATACAAGTAGCACAACTTCTCAAAGCACACTGCACAATCATGTGGATGAAGGCCTGTACTGACCTTTCATGAGATGACCAACATAAAATACGAATCTACCAACACGAATAGGAAATCCAATCAAGTTTTGTGCAGTTGCACTGAAATCAAGCCAAGTTGCTGGTGTGACATTTAAGTTTTCTATAGCAACAAGTTGAATAGATACCCCTGCTTTAAGAGGCAAAAAAGAAATCAATCACTGGCCAATAAAGGAGGATGAAACATGCAGCCACAAAAAGAAGCATCTACCTTATCTTGATGGAAAACAAAGTATAGGATAGTAGCATTTCTAAAACGGTTGCATTGATTCATATTAACAGAGAAATTCTTTTAAAACAGATCAATAGTTAATTCTAAGATTAACAACAGCAAAATAGCTGCATGGGACATGCCAGCACCATGTGCGTCCACACGTATAAATGGGTGATGCAGAGTATGTAGCCAAGCAGCATATACGCGCTGCTCCCATATTTGTTCTCTTTGAACCTTCTTCCTATGTGAGGGCTGCAAATCTAGTCGTGCACAAACTACCTGACCCCCCAGTTTCTTGCCCTTTTCAACAAAGAGATCGGTTCCTTACAGATGTGTGTACTGGGTTACCCCCTTTTTCCCTTTTTGACCTACAAAGCGGCTGGATAGCCAGTCTATACTACTTTCCGCCCCACCTTTCCTCATTGAACCACGTCCTAGATTCTTGCTCTAGCCCACCGCACCCTTCTTTCCTCTTTGAACCAAGACCTAGATTTGACTAGAGATCAAAAAAGATCCACATGTAGCTAGAGCAACGACGGTTTCAAAGAAACTTATGCCTTAGGGTCGTCGGGATGTGGCAAGGCGTGCGGCGGGAGGCCAGATCTGCCCACACTACGTACGATAGCGAGGAAGAAGGGGTCGGTGGCCCTACCGCACAAGCGCTGGGTGAAAGAGAATAGCGCAACCGGCAGTGGATTGCCTCCCTCGCCGAAGGCGATAGAGTGAACGCTACACCTCCTCCCCTTCCCGATGCGACGGGATACGGATGCCTCCTTCACCAGTTGTGAGGGGGGTGTAACATCCCAAATTTTCAATTTGGAATGTTATACACTAGATCATCATTGCATATCATATTTATTGCATTTTGGTTGATCCTAGAAATTTCACGCAACTCAAGGACCTTCGGAGAGAGTTGGGGATTTCGTTATTTTCATACATGAGTTGTCTCAAATTTTGAAAATAGGATCATTTGATTTTATTTATTTTATCTTCAATTATTTCTATTACAAAAATATGAGAAAGGGAATAAAATGACTTTCCCAAAATAAAGAAATATTGAGGATTTAATAAAAAATCAAATAAGATTTTATTTTGGTTTTATTTGCTATTTTATTTGAATTTAGGAAAAATGCGCATTTTTCAAAATTGCATTTAGGCCCCAAATAAATGTTCATCTTGTGCGGCTTGATTTTCGAAGCCGGGGAAAATTTATTTCGGGATTTTTGGAGTCCGTTTAGTATTTATTTTGTTTTTTTCTGAGCGTAACTATAAAAAAATGCAACCAACCTACGGGCCGTGTCCGACCCGGACACTAGGCCCGTCCAGGCTTTATAAGCCGGGGAGCCCAGCCCGGGACCTCCCAAACCCTAGCGCCCACCCCCCGCCGCCCTAGCGCCGCCGCCGCCTTCGCCGCCGCCGCCGCCGCGCTGCGCCGCCTCTGACCGCCGCCCCGCGTCGCCGCCGCCCGCCGCCGCCCGCCGGAGTAGTCGCCGGAGTTGCAGGAGGTAGTTTTTTTTAGTCGCCGATTTTTCCCGAAAAACCGTTCGGTTTTCCAACGGTTTTGCTCGTTTTTTTAGTTTTGGTTTTTCTTTTAAATAAATCGGTTTTCCGGTTTATTTAAATTGCGAGCGTTCGTCCGTTCGTTCGTTCTAGCGAACGTTCGTCATTTTTCTTTTTCTCGGATTAAATCCGCAATTTTTCTGATCGTGATTTCCGATCCGATTTTCATTTTAGTCTAACTCTTCGCTCGTTTATCAAAATCAGCCGATTCAAGCGTCTGGAGTTTCGTCTCGAAACCCTCTTTCCGATTAACCAACTTAAATAGGTTTTTGCCACTGTAAAAATTGCCTTAGATCCAGAATAGTAAACGAAGCCTGTTTTTTTTGCCGTTTGTCTTTCGTTGCTTCGTTCGATTTAACTCTTTTTGCCAACCAGAGTTCTTAAGTTGAACTTTCTAGTTAGATCTCTTATTTGAGTTTTACATGTGCATTAGTTGAGTACTTATTGTATGCTTGTTTGTTTGTGATAGAGTACCCGGAGTGCGCCGCTTGCTACTTCGAATCGCTAGGTTTCCCGGATTATCAACAAGGCAAGTAACACTTTGATCATGCTTTCCCACTACCCAGTTTTATTGCATTAGATCAATCCTCACACATTGCATGATTAGGATCTAATTAAATTGTGGGTTTGGGAAGTAGTTGAGGTAGTACCTATTACTTGTTTATTATCAAACCTTTGTGTGTTACTTCTATGTTTGCTTATTATGCCATGCTATGCTAGTAGACGTGGATTGGGTGAGTGTATCCATGACAGATGTGAGATTGTTAATTAATGGTTTACTTAAGGTGGCAACTTAAACACACATCTGGGTGGATTGAGGTACCTGGGTATTCCAGGATTGCCTGTTTTCTTTATGGACCGCCACTCAGACTCAAAGGGATCATGAGATTATTCATGCTAGAAACTTCCGTGTGCAGCCACAAGCTATTATGGGCTCTAGCATAGTTGATTAAGTTGTGCGAACTCTTACAGTGGTGGTAGACTAGCAGATGTAGGGGAAAGTAGGTGTAACGGTCTACGCATACGTAAGGTGCTAGCGCTTCTGAAAGACTATGTCTCGGTCATCCGTTTCTCAAACACCATGTAGTGCGAGAAACCAAACGGAGGCGATCGAGTCTTGTGGAAAAGTGCGCAAACCTCTGCAGAGTGTATAAACTAATCATGGTTAGCCGTGTCCCGGTTATGGACATCTTGAGTATCTAGTACCTGGATTATCATGTGAATCTCAACATGTTACTCAAAAAAATTAATTTGTGCTGGGTTTTGTTTAATGATGATGCTTAATTGGGATTGAGAATGCTGTCAACCATTCTCAATGTTTAACAACTACCATGATAGTTAAATAAATTTATTCCTTTGCAGTAGGAAAAATTGGCTTTACGCAAAACTGTAACCATAGAGCTTTCCACCAGCCAAATATGCATATAGAATAGCTGTTTCATTCCATTACTCTCTATGTGTTACTTTGCCAGCATATTCCATGTGCTGACCCGTTTCAGGCTGCAACGTTAATGTTGCAGACTTTTCAGACGACGATTAAGGAGTTTTTAGGTCGTGGTTCTATACTCAGTGATGCCGTTGGAGTTGATGGACTCACTTATCTTCCAAGCCTTCCGCTGTTATCGTTATTAGATGGCCTTAAGCCATATTTATTGTAATAAGCTCTCTTTGAGACACTCGATGTAATAATTGTGTGATTGCTACTCTGTTATAAATCCTTCAAGTACTGTGTGGTGTCAGCATTACTGATCCAGGGATGACACCTGAGACAGAGATTGGACCGTTTGAGGTCTGGTCGCTACAAGATGGTATCAGAGCACACGCTGACTGTAGGACACGACCACTAAGCTAAAGACCTAGATCACTACTCACTCTCTTCTCTTTCTGACTTCTCATCTTTTCTACTCTTTAGGATGGCAGATGCAAGGAACAAGTTCACTCAACCAGATGAATATACACCCTTTGGACGTCACTTGAAGGAAGTCACTAGCTAGATATGTGAACATAGGAGTACCAAGCTTCACCGGAACCTACAACGCCACTTTACCTGAAGAAGAGCGCTGGATGATTCAAGTTCAAGTTCCAGGAAGGACGTTCATGCCAGTCACTGAGCCCATAGAGTTTTCTTTTGATGCACCAACTTGGAGTCTAGGAAAGAGCATGGCGGCTCACATCGCCATGGGACGCATTGGAGAAGTCTACCGCAATGATCTCAAGGATAATATCTACCAGATTTGTGGGCGCCGAGATGAGCACTGGGAGATGATCAGCACCAGGAAGGATAGATCAATTGTAGCTTTTATCTAGGAGTTAAACCAGCACATTCGACGTCAGGAGAACCAGATGTGCGCCGACATGATAGATCTGAAGAAGGCAAAGACAAGAATCAAGGAACTGGAGGAAGAACTAAAGGCTACTTGTGAAGATTATGAAGAGGAAATTGAAGTATTAGTGGATAAGAATGCCGACCTAACAATGAAGATTGGAATATTTATGGGAGGCCCTACATCAGTAGTAGAAGACGAAGAACCCAAGGAGATTCGCCCGGAAGACTACATCATCATCGACGACGCCGACTCGGATCCAGATGATAGCGATGATGACTATGTTGATGAAGCTGGAGCAGATATCATGGAGTCTGCAACCGAAGAATATTTCTAGTATACCACCTCATCAGTAGTAGTAGTCCACCATGTAAATATAGTAGTCCGAGCACTTTTGTGATAGTTAGGTCGATTGTATGCCCTTGTTTGATTGATTGAATGAAGTGAATTGTTTGCTTTTGCCTCATGTGCATATGGGTAGTGTTTTCTCTTTAGACCCCCTCTATTCTTAAATCTCATCTTTTCTGAAACCTCAGATGCCTCCGAGACGTGACCCCGGATTTACCTTTCCACCGGAGCTCACCCAGTTGATCCAGCAGCAGAACACATTGATGCAGTTGTTAGTCCAGAATCAGAATCAGGGGAACAACAACAACCCACCACCACCTGTTAATCACTTAGCCCGTTTTCTTAGGCTGAGTCCGCCGGTGTTTTCCAGTAGCACTGAGTCGATAGTAGCAGATGATTGGCTCCGCAAGACAGCTAGAGAGTTGACCACAGCAGGATGCACGGATGCGGAGAAGGTGAAGTTTGCTGCACATCAGCTTGAAGGACCAGCAACATCATGGTGGGAGAATTTCACAGCCACTTTCCCTGTCGACACTGTCACGTGGGACCAGTTCCAGCAGGCTTTTCGAACTGCCCATGTTTCAGCAGGAGCTATGGCCATGAAGAAGCGAGAGTTTCGCAACTTGCGCCAAGGAGGACGGACAGTTGGCCAGTATGTAGAGGATTTTAGTAAGCTAGCACGTTATGCCCCAGATGACGTTGCAACTGATGCAGCAAAGTAGGAGAAGTTTCTGGAAGGACTGAATGATGAGTTGAGCATGCAGTTGATGGTAGCCACCTTCAACAGCTACCAGGAGTTGGTAGATCGTGCTCTCATGGTTGAAGGGAAGCAGTAGCAGATTGAGAATCGCAAGAGGAAGTATGGACAAGGGAAGCACACTTCAGGAGCTCAGCAGAAGCCATGTTTTACCCCTAGACCGGGAGGACATTTACAGCATACCCATGGAGGAGGTAGCTCGCACAATCACAATGGCACCAAGAATGGTAATGGGAATGAAGGAAGCAACGGCCAGAACCGCACCAACCCATCGACCCCAGCCAAGAGAGACCTGAGCCAAGTCACTTGCTTTAAGTGCTAGAAGACCGGACATTATGCCAATGAATGTCCTGAATCACAGAATGGAAATGGCAATGGAAGCTCTAGGAAGAAGCCGAACCCTTTCAATAGGGGACAGGTAAACCACGTTAACGTGGAGGAGGTTGAAGAGCAGCCGGATGCAGTAATCGGTAAGTTTTTGGTTAAGTCATTTACTGCACTTGTTCTTTTCGATACTGGTGCATCGCATTCATACATATCAAGGGGATTTGTGGATAAGTATAATATGCCCACCAAAGTACTTAGAACACCTATGTTAGTAAGCTCACCAAGAGCGGAGTATATGGCTAGTCAAGGATGTTTTCAAGTGCCATTAAGTATAGGTAGGCATGTGTTCCCCTCAGATTTGATAATATTGAATCACAAGGTTTGCATGTAATTCTGGGTATGGATTGGTTGTCGATGTATGGAGGAAACATTGATTGCTCCAGTAAGTCAATCTTGCTTACCACCCCAGAAGGGAGAAGGATCAAGTATGTATCCCGGCATGTGCCGAAGAGGACTCAAGTAAATTGTTTAACAGGAGTTGTGCATGAGGAAGTACCAGTAGTGAAGGATTTCCCTGATGTATTTCCTGAGGAATTGCCAGGCATGCCACCGGATAGAGATATTGAGTTTTTGATTGAGCTTTTGCCAAGCACCGGGCCAATATCAAAGAGACCATATAGGATGCCTGCAAAGGATTTGGTGAAAATTAAGAAGCAAATTAAGGAGTTACTGGATAAAGGATACATTCACCCAAGTTCATCGCCTTGGGGATCGCTAGTACTTCTAGTGGAGAAGAAGGATGGATCGTTAAGGATGGTTGTTGATTATCGAGGATTGAATGAAGTAACCATCAAGAACAAGTACCCACTACCAATGATCAATGATCCGTTTGATCGATTGCAAGGAGCTAAGGTATTTTCCAAGATCGATCTGCGACCAGGATACCACCAGTTGAAGATTCGAGAACAAGATATACCCAAGATGGCTTTTACCACCAGTTCGTCGTAGTGTTCATTGATGATATCCTGGTTTACTCGAAAAATGAAGAGGAGTATAAGGAGCATTAGTGTTTGGTTCTTGGAAAGCTCAGAGAACATCAATTATATGCCAAATTTAGCAAATGTGAGTTTTGGTTGAAAGAAGTTGGATTTCTCGGACACGTTATATCCAGAGAAGGCATAGCAGTAGATCCCACTAAAGTTGATACTGTGACCAACTGGGAAGCGCCAACAACAGTTGGAGAGATCCGGAGTTTTCTTGGACTCGCAGTATACTACCGGAGGTTTATTGAGAATTTCTCAAAGATTGCGAAGCCTATGACGGAGTTGTTGAAGAAGGATACCAAGTTCAAATGGACTAAGGAATGTGAGGTTAGTTTCCAGGAGTTGAAAAAACGTTTGGTTACCTCACCAGTGTTGATTTTGCCAGACCAGACCAAGGATTATGAGGTGTATTGTGACACTTCACGTCGAGGACTTGGAGCAGTGCTTATGCAGGAAGGAAGAGTTGTTTCATATGCCTCACGACAGCTTAAGCCCCATGAGTTGAATTATGCTACGCATGATTTGGAGTTAGCAGCCGTAGTGCATTCACTGAAGACTTGGAGACATTTTCTGATTGGAAACCATTGCGAGGTGTACACAGATCATAAAAGTTTGAAGTATATTTTCACACAGAAGGAGTTGAATATCAGACAAAGGAGATGGTTGGAGCTCATCAAGGATTATGATATGAAATTGCATTATCACCCCGGAAAGACTAACGTAGTAGCTGATGCGTTGAGCCATAAGAGCCACGTCAACACCTTAATGACGGGAGATTTACCAAGGGAGTTAGCCGAAAATCTTCGAGAGCTTTGTTTGGAAATAGTTTCAAGAGGCTATGTAGCAGCATTGGAGATTCAGTCTATGTTGATGGATAGGATCAGAGAAGCCCAAAAGACTGATAAGGAGATTGCCGAGATAAAGGAGAAAATGAGCAGAGGAAAAGCTAAGGGATTTCGTGAGGATGAGCACGATACCTTATGGTTTGAAGACTGTGTTTATGTGCCAAATGATCTGGAGATCAGGAAGTTAATTTTACGAGAGGCCCATGATTCACCGTATTCGATTCACCCAGGAAATACCAAGATGTATTTGGATTTGAAGGATATTTTCTGGTGGACCGGAATGAAAAAGGATATTGCGGAGTATGTAGCAGTTTGTGATGTATGTCAGAGAGTAAAGGCAGAGCATCAGAAGCCAGCCGGATTGCTACAGCCATTGCCGATACCCGAACGGAAGTGAGATAAGTTAGGCATGGATTTTATTATAGGATTGCCCAGAACACGTTCAGGCTATGACTCGATATGGGTTGTAGTCGATCGTTTGACAAAGGTAGCTCATTTCATTCCAGTGAAGACTACCTATACAAGTGCAAAGTTGGCAAAGATATACATGACTAGAATCGTTTGTCTGCATGGAGTTTCAAGGAGCATAGTATCAGATAGAGGAACCCAGTTTACCTCAAAGTTCTGGAATCAGTTGCATGAAACTTTGGGAACCAGACTGGAGTTTTAGCACAGCTTTCCACCCGTAGACAGATGGATAGACTGAGAGAGTCAATCAGATTTTAGAGGATATGCTAAGAGCTTGTGCGCTAGATTACGAATCTAGTTGGGACGAGAATTTGCCGTATGCAGAGTTCTCTTACAACAACAGCTATCAATCCAGTTTGAAGATGGCCCCTTTCGAAGCCTTGTACGGAAGGAGGTGCAGGACCCCATTGTCCTGGAATGAAGTTGGAGACCGCCAGTTGTTTGGACCGGATCTGATAAAGGAATCTGAACAGAAAGTGAAATTAATTCGCGACAGGCTGAAGGTAGCTCAATCCAGGCAGAAGAGTTATGCCGATTCTAATCATAAGGAGACAGTTTACGAAGTCGAAGACCGAGTTTACCTTCGAGTATCACCACTTCGAGGAGTTAAGCGCTTTGGAGTTAAGGAAAAATTAGCGCCACGTTTTGTAGGCCCATACAAAGTTTTGGAGCGTATGGGAGAAGTAGCCTACAAGTTGGAATTGCCCGAAGGATTGTCGGGAGTTCACGACGTGTTCCATGTATCCCAGTTGAAGAAGTGCCACGTAGAGATGGCTGACATACCACTGAGAGATACGTTACCACTGGAAGCAATTCAGTTGGACAGTGATTTGACCTATGAGGAGAAACCAGTAAATATTCTAGAGTATGCCAGTCGAGTCACCCGCGGCAAGATTATCAAGTTTTGGAAGGTTCAGTGGAGCCATCACACGGAGGATGAAGCCACCTGGGAACGAGAGGAAGATTTGCTGAAGGGCCACCCTCACCTATTTTCTAGCCAACCCGAATCTCGAGGGCGAGATTCATCTTAAGGGGGGTAGGTTTGTAACATCCCAAATTTTCAATTTGGAATGTTATACACTAGATCATCATTGCATATCATATTTATTGCATTTTGGTTGATCCTAGAAATTTCACGCAACTCAAGGACCCTCGGAGAGAGTTGGGGATTTCGTTATTTTCATATTTGAGTTGTCTCAAATTTTAGAAATAGGATCATTTGATTTTATTTATTTTATCTTCAATTATTTATATTACAAAAATATGAGAGAGGGAATAAAATGACTTTCCCAAAATAAAGAAATATTGATGATTTAATAAAAAAATCAAATAAGATTTTATTTTGGTTTTATTTGCTATTTTATTTGAATTTAGGAAAAATGCGCGTTTTTAAAAATTGCATTTAGGCCCCAAATAAATGTTCATCTTGTGCGGCCTGATTTTAGAAGCCGGGGAAATTTTATTTCGGGATTTTTGGAGTCCGTTTAGTATTCCTGTTTTTTTTCTGAGCGTAACTAAAAAAACGCAACCGACCTACGGCTTGTGTCCGACCCGGACACTAGGCCCGTCCAGGCTTTATAAGCCGGGGAGCCCAGCCCGGAACCTCCCAAACCCTAGCGCCCAGCCCCCGCCGCCCTAGCGCCGCCGCCGCCTTCGACGCCGCCTAGCGCCACCGCCACCACGCTACGCCGCCCCGCGCCGCCGCCGACCGCTGCCCGCCGGAGTTGCCGGAGATAGTTTTTTTTAGTCGCTGGTTTTTCCCGAAAAACCGTTCGGTTTTCCGACGGTTTTGCTCTTTTTTTAGTTTTGGTTTTTCTTTTAAATGAATCGGTTTTCCGGTTTATTTAAATTGCGAGCGTTCGTCCATTCGTTCGTTCTAGCGAACGTTCGTCATTTTTCTTTTTCTCGGATTAAATCCGCGATTTTTCTGATCCGATTTTTGTTTTAGTCTAACTCTTCGCTCGTTTATTGGAATCAGGCGATTCAAGCGCCTGGAGTTTCATCTCGAAACCCTCTTTCCGATTAACCAACTTAAACAAGTTTTTGTCACTATAAAAATTGCCTTAGATCCATAATAGTAAATGAAGCTTGTTTCTTTTGCCGTTTGTTTTTCGTTGCTTCGTTCGATTTGACTCTTTTTGCCAACCAGAGTTCTTAAGTTGAACTTTCTGGTTAGATCTCTTATTTGAGTTTTACCTGTGCATTAGTTGAGTACTTATTGTATACTTGTTTGTTTGTGATAGAGTACCCGGAGTGCACCGCTTGCTACTTCGAATCGCTAGGTTTCCCGGATCATCGGCAAGGCAAGTAACACTTTGATCATGCTTTCCCACTACCCATTTTCATTGCATTAGATCAATCCTCACACATTGCATGATTAGGATCTAATTAAATTGTGGGTTTGGGAAGTAGTTGAGGTAGTACCTATTACCTGTTTATTATCAAACCTTTGTGTGTTACTTCTACATTTGCTTATTATGCCATGCTATGCTAGTAGACGTGGATTGGGTGAGTGTATCCATGACAGATGTGAGATTGTTAATTAATGGTTTACTTAAGGTGGCAACTTAAACACACATCTGGGTGGATTGAGGTACCTGGGTATTCCAGGATTGCCTGTTTTCTTTATGGACCGCCACCCAGGCTCAAAGGGATCATGAGATTATTCATGCTAGAAACTTCTGTGTGCAGCCACAAGCTATTATGGGCTCTAGCATAGTTGATTAAGTTGTGCGAACTCTTACAGTGGTAGACTAGCAGATGTAGGGGAAAGTAGGTGTAACGGTCTACCCGATCGTAAGGTGCTAGCGCTTCTGAAAGACTATGTCTCGGTCATCCATCTTCTCAAACAACATGTAGTGTGAGAAACCAAACGGAGGCGATCGAGTCTTGTGGGGAAAAGTGCGCAAACCTCTACAGAGTGTATAAACTAATCATGATTAGCCGTGTCCCCGGTTATGGACATCTTGAGTATCTAGTACCTGGATTATCATGTGCATCTCAACATGTTACTCTAAAAATTAATTTTGCTGGGTTTGTTTAATGATGATGCTTAATTGGGATTGAGAATGCTGTCAACCATTCTCAACGTTTAACAACTACCATGATAGTTAAATAAAAATTATTCCTTTGCAGTAGGAAAAAATTGGCTTTACGTAAAACTGTAACCATAAAGCTTTCCACCAGCCAGATATGCATATAGAATAGCTGTTTCATTCCATTACTCTCTATGTGTTACTTTGCCAGCATATTCCATGTGCTGACCCGTTTCGGGCTGCAACGTTTATGTTGTAGAATTTTCAGACGACGATTAAGGAGTTTTTAGGTCGTGGTTCTATACTCAGTGATGTCGTTGGAGTTGATGGACTCACTTATCTTCCAAGCCTTCCGCTGTTATCGTTATTAGATGGCCTTAAGCCATATTTATTGTAATAGGTTCTCTTTTGAGACACTCGATGTAATAAGCGTGTGATTGCTACTCTGTTATAAATCCTTCAAGTACTGTGTGGTGTCAGCATTACTGATTCAGGGATGACACCGGAGCACAGAGATTGGACCGTTTGAGGTCTGGTCGCTACAGGGGGGAGAGAGAGACAAGAGGCCAACGCAATCTTGTTTAGATCTTGTGAAGAGAGGGTGAGAGACCATGAATATAGCAAACCCTAGCAAATGAACGCTGAGCCTCCAGCGTGTAACATATATGTAGTCCGGCGAGCGTGTGGAGAGTGCAAACCCTAGCGAACAAGCACTGAGGCTCCCGCTTATATATATACTACTGTAGTACGGACTGAGCTCCGGTGCCTTCACTGTACCTGCTTTTGGCTGTATGACAGGTGAGCCAGCCACATTGTGGGCCCACCTGTCGTAAAACCCTAGTGAAAATTGCACCAACGTGAAAGATGACTGTGTCTCCAATGCAACCAAGGTGAACTAACGAAGGATATCATCTTTGTGCATAACAAGCAAAGAGCACTGATGGAAGACAACTTGTTTTTCGTCAAAAATCGATCAGCTTCACCAGCCGACGCAACCATGAGGCGAAACCATGAGCATTGATAGGTCATCGTGGTGATGCATCATCCATTTGTCATCAAGTTTGGGAGAGGCACCTAAGAAGTTCGACAAATCCTCACTGTGGTCTGTTTCTTCTCAGTAATCAAGCTCGAGGAAGGAAGAACCACGTGGCAGAGGACAGTGAGGCGGAACAACAATGGCCATCCAATTTTGTGCAGTTCCACTAAAATTGAGGAAGACATGCCCGGGTATGGAGACACGCATCGCTGTTTCCAAAAATATAAAAAGGGTTAGCAATGACATCTCAATTGTCAATAAGAATTAATGAAAAGTACACCAACAAACAGAAGCATCATAATTATCTTGATGGGAACTAAACCAGGATACCCGAGAAAAAAAGCATTTCTTCATTTAACCAGTGATAGTACTACCACCATATGGACAATGACCGCACAACCACCATGTACTTTTTGTCGAAACAACATGTATACCTTCACCGAGGCATAAATCAGGACAACTTTTTGAGTGGCATTTCCTCTATAATAGTACTAGTAGGTGATGTTGGACCAACCGACGAACCCTAGCTACTATGCATGGGGAGCTGGGGAGTAGTCGCATAGAAGAAAACCCCCACGCAGCGACCTGGGGAGCTGGACCAGTACAAGAAGTTATACCTGGGGAGCTGGCGAGATGTTGTTTAGGCGGGCGGGCGGGATCTGCCCACACGACGGCAGCGAACAAGGGCGCGGAGGATCTTCGTCCGCGCCAGCGCCGGCTTCGAGAGGACGGTGCGCATCGGCTTCCTCCGTCGCCGACGGCGACAACGTCAATGCTGCACCTCCTCACCTCCCGCAGCGGATGGGATTCGGCCGGATCTGTGACCACCGGTGAGGAGAGAGATAGAGTGGACACTGTCATCTTGTTTTGATATGGAGAGGGTGAGAGAGCGAGACGCGAGAAACTATCAAATAAGAGGCTATAATGAAGTAAAAAAATCTCTCCATAGCAGTGGTTTTAAATAGAATACGCGCGTTCCCGGAAAAAAGAAATGAAAACTGGCGAACAATTTTTTAAGGGTCTGTCTAGGACACATCTAGATGTGACATAGTTATGTCACATATAAGTTGATGTCCACTCTGTTTGTGGTCTTTTTCTAGTTTTTTTTCTTGTTGCTACATTATATACTTGTGAGAGCTTAGATGTGATGTCCTTAAATAACATCTAGATGTGAATTAGACAAACTGATTTTAACATATCAAGAAAGAAAACTCGATCAAAAACACGCCCCCGCTTCTAGGTCGCGAGAGTCGTCACGCACACACACATAGACATAGACATGCATGTCCGTGTTTACATAAAATTCCATTTTCATCTCCATCTCCAATCATATTTTTCCAACTGGCACATTATTTACGTTGTTAATTATATACGCAGCAATATTAAGGTACAACATCTCTTGTTTGCGCACGTCCAGACCCCTGCCACGGCCGGTCCTAAACAGCCCGAACCCTCTTCATCACCCGCGCGTGCTTCCCGCCCGAAACGGTCAGTGCCGCATTCATGCCCGGCCGGAGCAGACGCGACCTGTCACTGGCGCCGGCATTGAAGTGGCGCGCAGGCCGAGAGAGCGTCGCCCGCGCCGCTTCCGGGTGCACGCGGCTGCTCCGCATTCAAAGGCCGCAATAGCCGGCTACAATATGCGCGATCTCTTCCAGTAGTAAGTTCTTGGGAGTCCATGCTATAGCTAGCTGTCCTCCCCCAACTCGTCAATCTCTTCCAGTAGTGCTAGTACTCCATGGCGCGATCCATCGACAAGCAGGCGGGAAAGTTATGATATACTACTCGGTTTGCGGTGAGTGGCATGCCGCGCGACCGTTTGGGGTCGAGCCGTGGAGGAGGGTGAGACACGAACACGACAGACGTGATTTAAACGTTGGTTTTGCTCGATGGCGCGATCCAACGAAACGAAACGTTGGTTTCTCTATGTTTCCATTTTTTCTCTGGAAAAACGGAAACTTTTCCACTCCCTTTTCATTCCTATTCCAAGGTTGCCCCGTTACAACATTCCATCAAATACAAAGGAAAACTAACACGCATGCTGATGCATCTCAATGATTCACAGATCATAGCCAATATTTACTTCACAACTAAAGAAAAAAGTTGTGAGAGCGTGTACGATAGAAAAACTACTGATGGGGTCACTACGACTTAAACCCTAAACCCTAAACATGATTTAATTTCCTGCCTAGGTAGAACCTGTCGAAGGAAAGACAGCTGGCACCCTCGGATCATACGATGCTTTTGTGCAGTTCCACTAAAATCGACCTGAGCATCCCTGATGGCAAAGATATTGAAGAAATGTGATTAGAATAATAGTACTGGCACTAGTTCATGAGACATAAACTCATACAAGTAGAAGCCGGTAGAAGTAGAGAAAGATCGACATGGAGATGGAGCTACAGCAGTGGAGCACGCCGGCTCCAAAAGGAAGATGGACTACCTGGAACGTCGGGCTGTAGCTAGAAGGGCGGTTGGGACGCGGCATCGGCCCATACCGCGGTGACCCCCGATTGGGACGCACCGACTGTGGGTTTTCTCCCTCGCCGATGTCGACCCCGTCTACGCAGAACATTGTTCCCTTCCCCCAGCTGTGGGATCAGGCCCGTCGTTCTATGCTTGTGAAGAGAGCAACCTAAGCAAGCAGGCTTGTAGCTTAGGCTCCTGCTAGTGTATATATAGTGGTTTTCTTTTTCTCTCCATATCAACCATTTTATATTACGTACGTGTCATTCAAGAGTGAAATGATGGTTGCTTCTTCCGACTAACTTACTGTATGATTTGACTGCTCCTTAGTGGCCCCTACACGTACTCCCCCTACGTGTATGCAACAGTCACACGTACACATGGACGCAAAAACGCGCGTGACGCCCTAATGCATGCATGTCCGAGCACACGACGGAACACACACGGTCACGCTCAAGTGCTCAACCTACACGTGTATGCACACACATATGCGGTCAGGGTGAGCTAGTGATCGTATGAACATCGAAAAATATATATATTGAGCGCAATGAGCGTATTATGAAGTGCACTGACCGTATTTTTACAAATATACAGTGACAGACAGTGTATTTATCTCATTTGAAATTAAGCCATATTAACCAGAGAGGAGGCAGCATGGACTAGCATTACTTTGCTGTGTCCCGTCAACTTGCCGAAAGAGGAGAAGGTTGCAGGACGCGAGAAGCTTGCGCGCGGTGGCTCGCAGGACAAGGAGAAACTTTTAACTAATGCAAGCTCTCCCTCGCTCAGGCGGTGGACGTGCAACAGTTAATTCGGTGTCAGATTGCCAGAAGCATACACTATACTACTAGTGCTATTATTGTTCGACTTTCCGAACAGCCAAGCGCAAAGTTTACTAGTACTACGACTATAGTCCATAAAGGTACGTACTATACTAGTACTAGGAACCGTACGACTATAGTCCATAAAGGTACGTATTATACTAGTACTAGGAACCGTATGGAGGAGCGTCTGCACTCTTATTATAATTTTAAAATGTGATAAAGCAATCTTCAACACATTTGGTTCTCTTCAAGGGTTCTCGCATGTGATAATGGAAGTTGATTGCATGGAACACTCGCCACAATTCTCGCTTAATTCTAGCTCATATCCCGTTACAAATAGTAGCACTCAGTAATATTTTCTCCCTTTTGTTATTCAGCATGTAAACAGGTCAGCAAACCTTGTGGTGCATCTTCGTGCGAACCGTGCTTGCTGCACTTTGAATGTGGCCGAGAGCTGGCTTGATGAAACACCTCGCTTCCTACTTTTTTTTTGCAGGGTACCTCGCTTCCTAGTGACCAGTATCTTGGCTGATCGTCCTAAGAATGCTTATATATGAATAAAGCTCTCTCATTTACCCGCAAAAAAGATTAAGCCATATTAACCGGAAAGGAGGGAGTATGGACTAGCACTACTTTTTGGTGTGTCCCGTCAACTCACAGAACGAGGAGAAGCTTGCAGGACAAGGTGAAGCTCGCTTATGCCTTTTGACTAATGCAACCTACCCTCGGTGGACATGCATCAGTCCATTCGGTGTCAGATTGTCAGAGGCATACACTGTAGTACCCAACATGCGGAGTACCATCATTGTTCGACTTCACGAAGGGGCGAAGAGCCAAGCGCAATAGTACGCGTACTTGGTTTTGCACCTTCATACTACTCCACCCTCCGTCACAGTTTACAGGGCGCGCTTCATTATGATGCACTTCTCTCAATGCATTTCCACCACCAGAGAGACTTTAGACGCGTTTGGTTTAATGCTCAATTAATTAGGGCGTGGTAACCGCAATCAAGTCCACAATTTTCTCTCCATGTACTGTACCACTACGGAGTGCATGCATGTGTGTACCCGGGGTAGAAGCACTGCATGCATGTGTGTACGCATTATTCCCCCTAGTAATAGACGCCGTGCTATAACTACCAATGCTATTTTTCAGGCCGATCGCTAGTCGCCTTGGTCCCATAGATTTTTTTTCTTTTTTCTGAAGCGCACTGTATAAACAGTGACGGATGGAGTAGTATGAGCCGATTCAAATAAGAGCGTATTGATGGTTGCTTCTTCAGAGCAACTTACAGTGGGAAAGGTGGGGCTTATGATTTGACTGCTCATTACTCACTATTAATGCGGCGCAACGACCGGGCTGAGTCTCCCATGCGGTTGTGCACTACCCCCTCGGTTCTTAAATATACTCCGAAGTATTTGTCTTTCTAGAGATTTCAACGAGTGACTACTCAAATATTTGTCTTTTTAGAGATTTCAAATGGACTGGCACATACGGATGTATATAGACATATTTTAGAGTGTAGATTCACTCATTTTGCTCCGTATGTAGTCACGTGTTGAAATCTCTGTTAAGACGAATAGAATCCAGAAAGATACATAGTGGGAGGAACCCAGCCTCCTTGGAGTTTAGCGATTCCTGGCCGTCGGATCTGGTCCTTGATGCGTTCTCGTCCGTCCGATCACGAGATGAGTAGATACAGTCCGTTAGATCGAGGCGAGTCACTGTAGATCGAAACAGTGTCCAAACCGCGCTGCCACCGCCTGTAAAATCGGTGCCCCCATAAGGGCATTTTCGTCATTTCGCGTCCTGTGGTATAAAGGGGGGCCGCTCTTATGGAGAGGAGACCTAGCCGTCGCTCCTCCCGCACAGCCGCACTCGCGCCGCCTTCCTCTTCCTCCCGCCTCACCTCTCTCTCCTTCCTCTTCCAAACCCTAGGCCCAAGCCCGCTGTCGCTGCTTCCTCCTTCCCCGCTGGCGCCCGGCCTCCTCCCCTCACGTCCTCCTCCTTCTGCCCCCCTCCGACATGGTGCCGCCCAAACCCTAATCCCCCGCCCCGTCCCCGGCTCACGCGGGAGGGAAGCAGGAATGGCAAGGCGAGGCAAAGGCGGCGGCGTATGGGACGCGGCGCGGGCGGCGTGGCCCAGGGGGTCGGCGTGGCCGCGGCTTCTCGTCGTCTCCGCCGTCGCCTGGGCGCTGGTCCTCCTCGCCTTCCACCTCTAGTCCTGCGACGCGTGGTTGCTCGATGCCACCATGGCGGTGTTCTTCGGCAGTCGGGGTCAACATAGTAGGTATAAAATCGCCCTCTCTTGCACTACCGAATTCCCCTCTCCATCATTCCTTGATTTTCTCTGTTGGACAATTAACCAGGGTCGTTTTTTTTGGCTTTCTCGGCTGCACATTGTGATGGCTAGGGTTTCATGCCAGGGTCGTTTCTTGGTACGTGGATGTTGTTCCTCGGATGTGGAAAAAGAATGGAGCAGGAGGAAAAGAGGAAGGAGAAGCTCTACCACCTCCATGCCCGTGCACTGCTTCCTGTTCGCCTGTAGTAGGTATGAATCAAGTTCCTAATTAATTCTACAAGACATGGGGCAAGTAGCATCTTGATGTTATTGTTTTTGGTAAAAAAATCCCCTATTGTTTCACTGCTGGCCTATGTTGAAGTTTGTTATAGCTTGTTGTTGATTTGATCCATGTGCTGAAAGCAGTTGATCTTATTTTTCATATGTAGATGCAATATTTCTTTTCGTGTATGGGAAAAAGCAATAGCTAGAACTGACATATCTCTCTCATGAGGTGTGCTTGTGTTATGTCCAAGCAGCATCATCCCCTTTTGGATGTTCAGTTTACTGTACGAGTCAATATGGCTTTGATTTTTAAATCAGCTTCAAAAGGTTGCTTTCACAATCCTTTGATGTTCAGTTTACTGCACGAGTCACTGATGGATTGCTGTTAATTTGCCCCACGGTTCTGTTGCTAGGTACAGTTCGATTTTCTTGAATTTTGCTGTCATGTATGTGTTACTTGGAAATTTAGCCCTAGAGCATGTGCTTGGGCATTGTTCAGCATTGCAGAATAATTGTTTGATGTATGTGATGTTCTCTATTTTGTGGACAGAAGGGAAGAGTAATATGCATATGGGCAGTTGTTGAATCGAGATCCAATCCAACGACAATGAGAGTTGACACGGCAGCGAAGCCCAACCCCCGAGAAAATAAGATGTGAGCAAGAACAGAAGAGAGATGTAGTGCTTTTGTACTAATATTGGTTTGCATCTGTACTGACTAGAAAATGAGAGAGAGAGAGAGCTTTGGTACTGATATTGGGTGAGAGAGTATAGAATTCAGGTCTGGGTTATTAACTAGAGTGAACAGAATAACAACAGAAGTTTGGTATACAACTACAGTACATTATAACAGACAAATTTTTGAATCTATCAAGCATCCAGGTAAGCTTTCATGATCATAGAAATGTAGGTGTTTGTATTAGCGCAATGCTTTAATCAGTAGGGTCTTTCCCATCTATGATCAAGGTTGATTGCGTCAGCTCTGTTGTGGCGTTCATGTATATGACAATGGAATGATGTGAAATTATGGTATCGAGGCTTTTTTTGAAGCATGCCTAGGGTTTTGTTCCTGTTTGTGTTGATCTAAACATGTGCTCTGTTCATGTAGAAGAACTCATATGAATCTGCCTTAGGGCAATAATTGAGAACATGTGATCAGTATGTTAGCCAAAACTGAACATTTGATCTCTATTGAACTGAAAGGATTGTATATTTGATCTCTGTTTAACTGAAAAGATTGAACCTTTACTTTTGATCTCTGTTTAAGTTTAAAAATTCAGCTGTTTCACAAACTTTCTATAGTTCAGAAATTGAATCTTTAGATGTACTCTGTTTTAGTGCAGAAAATGAATTTTAGTGCACAAACTGAATTAGTACAGAAACTGAAAAGACTGAACCTTTACTTCTGATCTTAGTTTAAGTTTAAAAATTCAGCTGTTCCACATGTTGGATAATTCTATATTTTCTAGAAAGAATAAAAAGATTTTATGGATCTCTACATTGTAATGGATTTTATTGTGCTGCTACTCTTCAGTTGCATTGCACCCCCGCATCCAGAATTCGAAGTTGGTTCAGTTTAGACTTTGCAGATCATCAAAAATAGGTTTCTTTTGCTGATAATTTTTCTTTACTGAGAACCAAAAACTACACCTGGACCATCATTTACTAAGACTGGATCTCATCATGGCTATATTACAACTCGGTAGTGTCTCATTCTAACTGGCATGTTATTATTTTACCATGCTAATGCAGGCGATCTGAAGCAAGGAAATGCTCATGCCTATAGACCCAAGTGGCACTATTATCATGGTGAGCCTGAAATCCCATCACTTAATCTGTTCTTTGTTTCTTTTGGGGTGGTCTTGTGATGCTGCTCTGTAGTAGGTGGAGGTGTTCCTCTGCTCGCCAACTGCAGGAGGCGAGCAAAGCTACAACGGAGCGGCAGATTAGGGACTTGGGTCGCTAACCAACAAATCAACTCAATGGCATTCTTCTCACTTACCGGTCAAATCCTGAACCTAGATTCTGCAGTTTGCCTGATAGAGTGAATTCCATTATAAAATGAAGTTCCTTCTATCAATTAAATGTGTTGGCTTGATGTGTGTGTGTGTGTGTGCACGCACTAGCTAGGTGAGGATCACTGGCTCATTGCTCTCTCTCTGTAGCTTCTTAGGGAAAAATACTTTGCCGTTGGTCTGCATCATGCTTCTAGCATCTTTCCAGGCAGGTAGATGTTTCCAACATCAAGAGAGAAAAGGTCATTGCATGCATATACTTTTAGATGACACATGACCAGAAGTCTTTCCTATGAAAATCATGTGGCCTTGTGACACCCCGACCCTTTTCTTCAGAAATTTGTGATGTGTTTATGCATGTCTGTTGTGATGTGCATAGGAGCATGATTTGTTCTGCCACTTTAGGCATTAGCACACCTATAATACAGGTCTTGAGTCTACAAAGCGCACGTGTGAATTGGCAATGTCTGCATAAATATGATGTATTAAATTATGTTTTGAGAGGGATTTGTTCATTTTCAAAACTAAGGAAGTTGGGTGAGCTTAAAACACCCATTCATCATTTTCAGTGAACTTTTCTAATTGTATTTTAAATCCACAAGAGGGAAAAATCATTGCTCTTTCCCAGATCATCTAAATCGGATGGGCGGGCTCCAAACTCCCAGCGCCATTTGTCATTTTTGTGTTTTGATTTGTACTTGAGTGCCTTTGGACCGATGGTACTATGGAGAGGTGACATTAACACCATTGATGGTTGCTTCTCTCCTGTAGACTACATCTCCTTCTTCTATATGTCAATATATCAACAAAACAAGAGATCTATAATATCATTGTTTATGGAGTTCACAGATTATTGAAGATTTTTGCTGCCATGGAATTGTGAGTTTGTGACTATACATTCTTGTGTCCTACATGTGAATTGAAGATATATTGTCTCTGTATGTGAATGTAAATATCCAGGTATGTAGGCAAGTCCTAACTTTTCTACTGACTGTATTTTCTTGACAGCTTTAAGAGAAGAACGAGTACTGTTAGTCATTCTCTGTCATGTATAATAGTACAATACTGGAGATGTGAATGGATAATGTTCATTTAATACAGTATCAGTAGATGATGATTTGTTTCCTTCGCAATCAACTCGTGTATATCCTGATATGTTCGGTCTATTCCCAAATTAATGCATAAAGTAGCCTTAACAATTATATAGTCTCTCTATGTATTAGTACTCTGTTTTCTCTGGTTTTTTGTCAGCTGGAAGAAATCAGTTTGTCATAACATGTGAAAATCAGTTTATTTACCTATCTCTCTATGTATTAGTACTCTGTTTTCTCTGGTTTTTTGTCAGCTAGAAGAAATCAGTTTGTCATAACATGTGAAAATCAGTTTATTTACCTACGTTGTTGCTTTTATCAGTTAGCAAAGATGTTTGTCAAGTAGTAAGTTAGTCATCACATGATGCTTGGCAAAGGGACTTCTGCTGAGGCCTGTAAGGCTAGAAGCACTATATGTAAGGTGGTACCCTCTGATGGATATTCATTTTTCAACTAATACATGACCACACTAGAGAATATCAGGTTCTAAATATGTACGTGGATGAACTTTAAATACATGGATGATTATTCCGCATAAACAAAGTCATATTGTCATTTTTAACACAAAAACAAAGCAGTGTCCCATAACACAAATAGCTACTGTTTGTTTTGAGTAGCAAATTCATTCATTGGTTATGGGGCATCAAGAAGAGCAAACGCCAATGCGGTGAGACATACATGTTCCAATATAAACGTGCGGAAAGTAGTAAATCATTTCACCTTGGCGAGGCACTGTGATCAACGGCCTAGCCCAAGCATGCCATAGCTCCTTGTATAATGCGTCGCTAGAACTCCCTGCACAAAGGATTCATTATGTGAACTAACATGGCAAGTTTACTTTGTAGCATGGTAAATTTAGTTTTGTAGCATGGTTAAAATGCTATGTCAGGTATATATAGAACATTAACACATCGTGTGAGGTATGTGATGTCAAAGGGTCTAAAAAGACTGAACCCCGTAACTGTAGCTTCAGAGCTCCAGTAATTACATAGCATCAGTCTAATTGGTGGAGGAAGCTCATGAACAGCTTCAGAGATCATCCCCTGAAAATTCAATCCAATGCTCGCATAAAACGATGAGGTATGAAACGATACCGTCCTCCATCTCAAGCACACACTTTGTGAAAAGAAACTTGCGCGATTCCTCGAGCACCACCCTCCTGCGCCGTCGACGAGGAGGTCCCCGGACACCACAAACCTGCCCCGTCCGCTCAACTTGCCAGTGACCAGCACATACCCGTCAAGTTCAACACCGGCGGCAATGCTACAACCTACATCACAGTCGCTGCAACATGGGTAAGGGAGAGACCACGTCAGGGCTGGGGGTCTAAAAATTGGGTTCGGCTCCTCTGCTGTACAGCTGTTACGGTACAGGTGCTCTAGCAGGCATAATCTACCGTCTGTTATAATCCAATGGTCCTCCTTTCTCTCCCTTAATAATTCTATTAATAACTACAAACAGCCTAATAATAGTCCAAAGGAAAATCCTCTACGCCTATAGAATTGGCACCAAACTCCTCCTGTCCGTCTTCCTCGTTCCTCCTGATACATGACCACTTGTTTACTGAATCAGAAATTCTAACATGACACAGAGTAAGCACTTCTTTTGTTCTTGGCAAGATAAGCACAATGCACGGAACAACACCTTATCTGAAGGTCACCAATGGCATGGCTGCCAAGTTCCTCCTATTTCGGAAACTTTTTGAATAGAAATCATATGAGCATTCCAAACTCCATGGGCAAAGACCGACAAAGCAAGTGACCACTAAGTCAAACTATAACTGAAATTAAACTCAACACACGTGCATGTACCACTAATGGCTATTGACGAACCACATTGCCATGAAGAATTAACAGATCATCAAATAACCATATGGTGTAGCTTCTGTAATAGGATAATGAAGAAAGGAGAAAGCAGTTCTAAGTAATAGCAAGTAATTCACCTGCTCCTTCCGTTGGGGAACCATGGCACTAGCTGGCAGGACGTTTCTTGGATTGGATCCGTGAGCTGCAGCTTGTGGAGTTTGGCTGGGCAGGCTGGCGGGGAGGTCCAGCTGCCGCGCCGCCGTCGTCCTGAAGATCATGGGGCGCCGGCTGTGTCGTCAGAGGACAGCACGGTGACTCCGGCGTGATTTTAACCCTCATCCAGCTGCCACCCTCCTCCTCGTTAAGGTTGCCCGAAGGAGCCTCAAGCTTGTCGTCGTCATCGTGCTCTTGGAGTACGTGCTCGCCCTGCTCCTAGAGGAGCTTGTCGTCACGGAGCTTCTCCCCGGATCTTGGTCGCGAGCCTCCGTCCTTCCAGCGGGAGAGGCAGTGGCACACGACCACGGCCATGGCCGACAGCCATGCTCATCGGACCAACGGAGCCATTGGACGCTCGCGCGCACGTCGCGATCCGAAGCTCGGACAGCTGGGGAGGCGGCGGAGTACCTGGGTGCGCGGCGAATCCCCGGGAACTCGGCGACTAGCTTCCTGTCAGCGTGGCGCACGGAGACGACGGCGACCCCGGCGAAGAGCAGCTCAGCCGCGAGCCGCACCGGCGAATAGCTCCCATGCGACGTCGTTGATGTGAACTGTCTCTCATGCAACGTTGTTGGCTGTAATAGCTCTCATGCGACATCTGCGTTGGAAAAAATAGCTCCCATGCGACACACCATTTACGCGGCTAGTTGGCTGTTAGTTAGGCTGAGGTTTGGTTAGGACACTGGGGGTTATGTGCTCTGACTGGTGGGGTCCACCTATGGCCACGTAGACAAGAGTCAACCGTCCACGACTCGACCTGGGACTGTGTGACCGTGCTCGACTCGCCCGTGCTGGACTGAGCGAGCGGCGCCGCCGTAAGCATCTTCTCCGGCAGCGGTTTCTTCTCCGCAGTGGTGGAGCGCATTTCTTGGCAGCGGCAGAGCTATTGCGAGGTGAGCCCGAAACCCTAGTCCCACTCCCCAGAATTTTGGGGGATCTGTGGCCTCATGCTGCCCTCTGTTTCTTGGCGATTTAGAATCGGGCTCCATTGGATCCGGGGGTTGTTTCTTCTCCGCGGCCCGGTGGTGGAGCGCCTATCTCTGCATCGGCTATTGCGAGTGAGTATTTTCCAAACACTACTCCCATTCCATTGAATTTTGGATAAATATGTGGCCTCATGCTGCCCCTGTTTCTTGGCGTTTTAGAATCTCGATTGGATAGGAGATGAAGCGAGGGCTGGATGAGATGGAGCGAGGAGACAGTGCTTCAAATCGGTAATGCCACCCTCTTTTCTTGGCGATTTAGAATCGAACTCGATTTGGTAGTGACTGCCGCCGCTGCCTGCCATTGACAAAACAGGGGAGGTTCAAATTCTGCCACCACATTCGCAATTATAGTGGAATTGTTTCCCTGTAAAGCCAAGCTCAGTGATGGCAGTGTCCAAGACATTGATAGAGATACCACCGTGAGGTTGGATGTCGAATTTGCAGATGTTGATCCCCAGGAATTGGAGAGCATGAAGGAGAAGGCCGTGGGCAATTTGGTGGAGAGAATTGGGGAGAGTATTGTTTGGGGTCCAGAACAAGAGGTATGTCTGCAAGGTTTCGATAACTATAATGGTGAATATGTGAGAATTGAAGATGGAGAATCCATGGTTGCTGAAATTGATCAGCAAGAAGGGTGGGCAAGCAAACAAGTAACATTTTATGCAGAGCTAATTGATCTGCAAACTCATTTCAGAGTTGGTTATGTGCAATCAAAGAGGGCTGCACAGATGGAAGATGATGAGTGGGTTTCACAAAAGAAGATGTTGGCATTGTTGACTGAACCGACTGTAGTAGCTGAAAATACAGGGATTGATGCAGATGGAGAGGAGGGAACCCATGGTGCTAGGAAGATTGTTGTTGACTGGAATGTAGTAGAGTTGAATGAAAAAACAGATTTGGTCATTACACCAATATCTGACATTGATATGGCCGAAATGTTTGGCATTCAAGTTGATGACAAAGATAAGGAGAAGGATGACAGTTCTTTGCCTGCTGAAGGTAACACAGGCCCTAGAAATGCAAATGAGGATGAAGAACAGCTGATGAGAGAGGCTGCAGATGATGTGGATGATGCAGATGATAATGAGCTGGTTTGTTTGTATGACAAAGAGAACCCAGTTATTGAGGTGGGAAAGTTGTGGCCAAGCATGAAGGAGTTTAGGATGTCTTTCAGGACCTATGCAGTGAAAAAAGAGTTTGATGCCAAGACTATGTGGACTGATCGAAAGAAATTTTATGCTCGGTGCAAAGGTTATGATGGTGGTGGCAATCCTTGCAAATGGTACTTGTCTGCCAGACTACAACCTGATGGAAGTACAGTAAGGGTAAATCAAATACCACACCAGCATACATGTATGACCACTTCACAGAGAGTTTCAAAGATGACATCACAGCTTTGGGTTACAGAGAAGATTACTCCTATTTTAGCCAAGACTCCAAACACTACTGCAAAGAGGCTTAAAGTTGACTTGGAGAAGCTGTGCCCCATCCAGCTGCAATATACCACAGTGTGGAAAGCAAAACAAAGGGCCATGAAATCATTGTATGGTGACTGGGCAAATACATTTAGGATGTTGTATAGTTTTAAAGAAGAGGTGGAGAAGAGGTCACCTGGGAGTGTGGTGGAGATAGATACAGAGGTAACAGAGGATGGCAAGGTTTTATTCAGCAAGTTTTTTATGTGTTTGAAGCCTTGCATAGATGGATTCAAAGCAGGTTGTCGTCCATATTTGAGCATAGACTCATCTTTTTTGACTGGAAAGTGGAATGGTCAGTTGGCTGCATGCAATGCTCTAGATGGACACAACTGGATGTTCCCAATTGCAATAGGAATGTTTCAATCAGAGACAGAGGCATCATGGATATGGTTCATGATGCAACTGAAAAGATGCATAGGGCCAGTTTCTCCTTTGGCCATCCACACAGATGCATGTAAAGGGTTGGAAAATGCAGTAAAAATGTTTTCTCCCATGCTGAGCAGAGGGAGTGCTTTGGACATATGTGGATGAATCTGATAAAAAAATTCAGAAAAGATGAATTTGGGCGCATGTGGCCAGCAGCAAGATCCTACACCAGACAGACACATTCCTATCACCTTGGTAAGATATTGGCATCATGTAGTGATAATGAATTTGCTTCATGGTTGAACACCCACCATTCTCTGTTGTGGTATAGATCAGGTTTTAATACTGCCATAAAATGTGATCATATCAATAACAACTTGGCAGAAAGTTTTAACAACAAAGTGAAGGATTTGAAAGACTTGCCTGTGCATGACATGGTGGACCAAATAAGGATCATGATGATGCGTTTGTGGGAGTTGAGAGGAAAAATTGCTAATATTTTGGAAGGGGACAAGCTTCCAGCAGTGGTACAACAGGTGGTCAACAGGAGTAGAAATCTTTCACATCTATCTGTTGAGAAATCTTTCTTGTGGGGTGCTGAAGTTAGAGATACAAAGAGTGGCAAGAGGCATGTGGTAAATACTGAGTTGCATGAGTGCACTTGCCAAGAGTGGCAACACACTGGAAAACCATGTGAGCATGCCATACTTTTTTTGGCATCTAAACCCAGGTTAAATATGCACCCATATTTGCATGAGTATTATTTAGTACAAAAATTCAAAGCTGCATATGCAAGTCCAATTCCTGCACTGACTGACCAATCTCAATGGCCTGAGGTGGAAATAGAATTTACCTTGTGTCCCCCTGTCACTAGAAGAAAGGCTGGGAGGCCTAAACAGAGCAGATTCAAAGCTTGGTTTGAGAAAGGTGGTTGTAGTAAGAAGGGGAAAAAGGAAAAGGAAAAGAATGATAAGCCCAAAAGGGCTCAAAAAGGTAACAAAAATAGGTGCAAGTTGTGTGAGGTAGTTGGGCACAGAATTGGTTCATCCAAGTGCATCTACACTCCTCATAGGCCAAAGTATGTTCATGTTACTGTTTTTGCAAGTTTTTGATTTTGCTACTTGTTCTAGTATCTAACCAAGTCAAATGCTTTATTTTTTAGGAGGAAGCGTGCAGAAAAAGCCCCACCTCTTGTTGTTGAACAATGCTGGCCAGTGAAAAAAGCAAGACTCAATGGCTATAGAAGGAAGAGCACTAAGCAGATAATGTTTGGTGACAAAGATATGGAGCTAACTGAAACTGTTACTGCTGAACATGAGCTAAGTGTTTCTGTTTTGGACGATGTGATGCATACTGAATCTGTTTTGCAGACGCTAGGGCAATCTGAAACTATTGCAGATGAAGCAACTGTTGTGCTGCCATGCGAATCTGCTTTGACAACTATGTTGCCATGTTTGGAGGTTGTGCTGCCAAGTGTTGAGTTGCAAATTGAAGTAGTTGAACAATTTGTGCCATCTACTCAATCTGCAGAAGTACAAACTGAAGAAGTGCAAACTGAAGAAGTGGGACATGGTCAGGTGAAAAAGTTGAGGGGGTCTAGTGGAGTTTGCAAGGGGCCAAAAAGCAAGAGCATTAGCATCAACAAACTATGCGCCGTGGAACCAAACGGTAGAAAAAAGCAGAAGAAATCGAGTGGTAGAAAGAAGCAAAAGAAATAGAGTCAAAATCATTCAAATTTGATGTGAAAACTTAAGTTTGTTGTCATTTGATGTGAAAACTTATGTTCTTTCATGTGAAAACTTATGTGCTATGATGTTGATTTGACTTGAAATAAAATTCAAATTTGAACCGACATTCAAATTTGAACTTATCTCCAATATTTTTTGAGTTCATTTGTTTGTTCTGTGATGTTGCATCGTTTTATGTACTACTATGCACTTTAGTTCATAAATCTAACCCTTTTTGTGAAGTCCAACTCATAGTCACTGAAAATGTTGTACAAACAGGCTCCAAAGTAAGGAAAAACGGCCCCATTTCTAAGCAAGTTTTTTTCGATCTTCTCAAAATCACCCAAAAAAGATTTTCTTAGCTTATATTATACCTATATAGGATCAATACGAAGTCTCATCTTTTTTTGAATAAGTATTCATATTATTTATTTTATTTTTGAAAAAACACCCTTTAATACAAAGTCAGCAATAAAACAAGTTTAAAAATTTTAAATGCAAAAATAACTTCAGATCCTCCTTAGTCACTCTAAAGTGAAGCTAAGGTGATGTTTTTTGATTTTTTGCATTTTCAAAACCTCAAACCCTCTTCTCACTCCTTTGAACTCTATGCAACCTCAGTCGAGATAGTCCAATTTGTGAAGGTTTTTTCATGCAAAGATCATTAGATCAAGTTTATCATTTTATATCATAACTATGTAACATAAAAAGGCTATATGCGCAGGTTTTTCATTTTTTAGATTTTTTTTGAATTAGTTATAGACATTTGAATGTTAGGTCAAACCTTTCAAAACCCCGTTGACTGCCTCAAAACCCCATGTAACCCTAGCACCAAACGTCCACCGTCGATCTAACCCTAACGCCAAACTGCGGCCGTCGGATAGGACTTCTAGAAGGATTCCGCGGGGGCGATCCGTGGGCTCCAATCTGATTAGCCATCGTTTTTTCTCTCTGACGAACAGATAACGTTGAGCGGGGGAGCATCTAAGTGACCGTTGGGCCGAGCGGCTCGGGCCCGGCAAAGCCTGGCGTGCGTGCGCACGACCGTCGAGAGGGGGGATGGGCTGCATGCGAGGGGCAGGGTCAATGACATGTGGGCCATCCTTGTCCCATGCATGCCATGCAACGTCGCAGCCTAGCTATTCTTTGCTCGTGAACGCCTAGCCATTTGCATGCGGGCTTGCATGCATGCATCGACGCAGAGTACGGCAAGGGCGCAGCGTATAGATACGTCGCATCTAAGCTATTTTAACAAATGCATGTTTGAACGAGACGAACGCGTCGGTGGTGCAGCTCCTTTTTCAGTGTCACGCGCGGATGAACGGGCCTGTTTCCCACGCGGCGTCACCGCCGATGCAAGTGCCCGTGCCTCTTTGGATGCTCTGGCCGCCATTTTTTGAATTAATGCCCGCAATTACTTATGCCAGTGCGAACGGAGAAGAGAAAAAGATCGAGAAGGGGCACCGTGTACACATTGACCACGGTTGCAACGCGGCTATAAAAGGGCACCATTTCCTCATCCTCTCACACTCATCTCTCAAGCCTCCCCCCTTCTTCTTTTCGAGCCAAATCCACCACTCGAGCCACCATGCAGTTCAACGGCCCTACCTACCGTCGCCCTCGCACCGTGCCGGAGAGGCAGTACCCGGCCGGAGTCGTCGTTGAGAACAGCCTGAGGGTGTGGGCCATCTCTAGGTGGAGGGGCCCTAGAGAGTTGGCTCGCTTCTTCCTCGAAGCCGGCTACCGCCACCTCCCTCCGGGCACTCCGCCCATGTTCCACCTCCACGAGCAGTACGATGGCAACGCCGGCCCCAACGACTTCGTCATCGGCCTCTACGTCACCTTCACCAACCCCTACGACGCTCACCACCTCCTCGGGGAGGTGTTCTGGTGTGGATGCGAGTTTATCGCGTTCACGACCTACAACATCTTCACCAACTTCCACCACATCTTCCCTCACCCCAACAGCATGCACACCCTCCCCTACCAGATGCCGGAGGACGACGAGTGAGGGGCCCAAGGAGGAGGGGCCAAGGAGTGGCAAGGAGGAGGGGCCAACGAGTTGTTCAAGGGGCGAGTCTTCTATCTATCTAGTTTGGGGCTCTAGTTTGTGTTTGTGTTGGTTCGGGCGTGTGTGCCCGTGTCTTTTATATATCTAGTTTTAATTATTTTACTTTCATGTTTTATGAACTATATGTAGTGGGGGGATGCCCCTCTATATGTTTTATCTATCTATGCTACTAGGGTACCCGATGCCCCTCTATCTATCTATATGTTTTTTCGGTCCTAAAGTTTCTCCATTGCATTTTATTTATGTGGCCATGTGTACTAAAAAACAATTGATCTGGTATCTAAAATGTACGTTACCAAGAAATTGACAATAAAGATTATGTACTATACTACATAATCATACAGTTGGTATACAATGCATTTGAAGACAATGGGCAAGAAAAATGCTAATTATCTGGTGCTGATGACATGCGTAAGTGTTAAAGTATACACCATATATAAAAATGTCTAGCCAAAAGATTTGGGTGTACACCCATGACCAAGTATGGATCCGCCCCTGGTTGTAAGGGGATGCCCCTCTATGTTGTAAGGAGATGCTACTAGGGGCACACTAGATGCATGTCTTCTTTTTTTGAGAGGGGCACAACCTTTTTCGGTTGAAACACACGAGTAAAAACTTTGAAAACACCATAGCACAAGTAAAAAAATATATTAAGAAATGGTGCTTGGTTGAAATAAACTAGAACCAAACAATTGCAACTTTTTTGGTTCACAAAGACTGCTCAAATAATTATCTCAAATAGCTTATGCATAAAAATATCTCAAATAATTATCAGATGAGTTATCTCAAAAAAGGTGACTGCAGGAAACTTAAAATTTGTGAAATGATCTAAAGCCGAAAAGATATATCGATGTCAATGACCGTGTGCACTTTTTTTGCACTCCTTTTATCAATGGGCCTGGATATGTTCTATTCGGCCCTGCCTAACTTCTATATGGGCCTGGCCTTTTCGGGCAACTGTGGACGAACCTTTTTTTTTCCTTTTCTCCCTCTACCACTGAAACTGAAACTGAAACTGATGATGAACTGAAGAACTAAAAAACGGGGCCGAAACAGAGTGGAGAGGACATGCTGAATTCGTACAACGCAACACTTTTATTCAAATATACATATCATTAGGATTACAAATGATGCCCAATCTATTCACTTACGACTAATTATCATCACATAAACAAATGCGAGAGCAATTACACAAACACAAAAAAGTCCGGCCATCAGCCCCATCAAATTGCCCTGCTTCTGCAATTCAATGAGTTTCTTCATCTGCTTGTTTAGCTTCTTCAGCTCTGCCGTCACTATTGCATCCCCCACAGTAGCCCCAATGGAATGGATAGATCCAGGGGCCCCACATCCAGAAGCGCCCGATCCAAACTTGCCCAACTTCTCCGCCTCCAACGGTAAATCGAGCTCCCCTGATGCACCCTCCAGTTGAATCCGCTCTATGTACTCATCTAGCCACTCAAAATGGGTGCATTGCTTGAATTTCTGAAATTGGAAAGATGAACCCTAAATCCCAAATCCGATGAAAAATGGGGAAAAATTGTGATATGAAATTGGGATACAAAAACCAAAATTGGCATATTGAGAAGTAAAATCTCACCTTTCCCTGCTCTGGTTTGCTCTCGCATTTCACGAATTCCCGCCCAAGGTTGCCATTCTTGTCGGTCGTTGTGACTAGCCGCTTCAGGGGTGCGATACGTGGGCATGCAGGGCACCTTGTCATGGGCACTGCGCCATAGCGCGGCCATGAGCGGCGGGAGGCTGAAGCGGAGCTCGACATTGCTAGGTCGCGGCCCGGAACGGCGTTGCTGCGCGTCGTCGCCGGAGAAGAAGAACAACAACGGTCGGGGAGGGGGGGTAGGGGGGGCGAGGATGGGCTCAGGTGCTGCATGGCTCGGTGTCCTCTTGTACCAATGCTGACCTGGATAAGTTAGTGGGTCCCACGCAGTGGGTCCCGCTCACCTGACCAATGCTGAGTTGGATAAGTTAGTGGGTCCCATGCTGTGGGTCCCGTGCTGTGGGTCCCGCTCACCTGATTCGAGTTTTAAACACGTGTCTTTGGATTAGGCAGCAGTGTCGCATGGGAGCTATTTTTTCCAACGCAGATGTCGCATGAGAGCTATTACAACCAACAACGTTGCATGAGAGACAATACACACCAATGACGTCGCATGGGAGCTATTCGCCCGAGCCGCACAGGCTCATCCAACTTCTAAGTCGGGACCTCCGCGTGAGCGTCATGGGGCCGCCACTCGGATGGGTTCTGGAAGGCGGTTGTACATTGGCACACCGCGAATCCCGGCGAGTAACTGGCCGTTGGCGCGGGCAAGTAAACGGCGACGTCCCCGACAAAGAGAAGGCCGGCCAGCTCGCCTCACTCTCCTCTGATTAGAAATGAAGGATTGGGAAGGAGCAGACGAGCCTGCAGGGAAAGGATAAGGTGCCGATGCAGTCTCCATTCGTTCGGGTGACATGTACCGAACGTACGAGAAACGTGTCGTGGCAGGGGACCAGTGAGCCAAGATACTCCGTGACGTGGCAGGAGTACATGCTACACGACCAGTGTTAGATAAAGCGTTTGGGAGGAGGAGCGAGGTACCAGACGTTCGGCATTATCTTTTTCGTTATCGTAGTAGATTCTAAGAGTTGATTATGAGTTAATTTACTGGTATTGCATACAGGGATCCACCACTTGCGTGGTAGCACCAATTTACAATATAATATAACCATAAGATTTTATTTCTTGAAATATAGGAGCTCGCCACCCTGTACTATTTCATCAATGAAACATGACTTTTACAACATGTAAGATGTCAGGGTGTACATAACTATGAGAAGTTGAAGATAAAAATACATTGTGTTAGTTTAACACCTAATTTGAAAATTTGAAGTGAGGTGACTAAATTAAGTATTTGTTTCCCCATTGGGAAGGTCGGAATTCACAGACATCCAAAAGGAGAGAAAAGGATGATGTATCAGCGAAACTATCAAAATTAGAATTTCTCTGTTTTTATACATCAAGGCAGCACAAAAGCTCCAACACATCAACCTACATAACAATATTGAAATAATGTCGAGTCGTCTCGAATTATACCCAAGCCCACATCTATACTTCCTTAGCATCCACCCAGAAACTCATTCGTCTCTAGCGATGAAACACACGACAACCAGAAACAGAAAGCGAAGCAAAGGAACCGAACCCGAGGCGCAAAAATTCGTCATCTCCGCCGCCCAATTGAAACGACGCCCAGACAGGATTGAGCAGCGTGGGCCGATATGCTCGCCCCATGCGCAGCTCCACAGTGTTTGATCGGCACCTAAAGCGGGTAGCTAGCGCACTTCCTATTATTATTATCATACGCATATACTAAATCTGGATTCATGTACCTGTTTGACCAAAATGTTGGGACCGGCACCCTCGCGCCAAGGCGCGGTCCCGATCTAGTATTTAGGAACGGAGGGAGTACACATACGAAGCAAAATGAGTGAATCTACACTCTAAAATATGTCCGTTTGAAATTTGTAAAAAGACAAATATTTAGGAACGAAGGAGTATAATTTTGTGCATGGCACATGGACCCGGATGATGAAGAGGCTTCTGGCAATGCTATCAAGCTTCCATCATTTGTTTACATAATTGACGTACTATACAAATAATTTTCCAGCGACATGAAATTGTACAATGGTGTGAGCTTTCAGCTTTTGTTTCGCGTGTCTTGCCATCGATGCTCTTTCGGAAACAATAAAAAACTAACTTCCTTGCTAATGCATGTCAATTATTAGCAGATCAGAGCTAATAATTACATCACAACTGAAGACAAAATTATGAGAAGGTGTTAAATTAAAATTGATCCATGCTTTCATTGACAGCAACGTCCTCCCAGCTCTGTCTAAATCAACAAGGCATGTTGGAAAAAAAAGTAGCTGTCTAGAGCATGCAACATTCCGATCATTTTGTGCAGTTCCACTAAAATAGAGCTGAGCGTCCCTGTTCCAAAGATATCAAGTGTGATTACGATAATAGAGGACTGCTAATGAAACAATAAACACACAAATAGAAGCCGGTCACCTTTGCAGTCTCTCTTAAGACTAACTAGTTGGAGAAGATTAGGCTCGGAGTTGGATGAGGAGGATAGAGCAAAACCAATCTCCCTTTGTGCAATCGCACTGAAATGTAGAGACGTTGCCCGTGTGACATTTTAGTACAACTGCACAAAACACTCTTAAGAAAAAAGTGATTTGTGCAGTTCACCAAAAGGTCGCAATAGCAACAAGGTGAAATGGATAGCCCTGTTTGCAAAAAAGAGGTAGAAAGGAAACAATTACTGGCCAATAACAGTTGATGACGGAAAAAAGCATGTTCCTTGTCCTAAGGGAAGATAACAACACAGTTGTGTTTGTCTAAAATGGTGTGAGGACGAGAATGCAATATGGAAAGTACGCTGGACGAGCTACGTTTTGGGCAAAGAACTATGGAAGATCCACATGCAGCGACGTGGGAAAACGGGCAGTGGAGCAAGGCCGGAGGGGATACCTGGAGGTCGTTGGGATGTAACTAGGTGAGCGGCGGCGGGCGGAATCTACGAGCAGGTGGTGTAGGCCCTGCCGCGCCGGAGCTTGGTCAAAGAGAACGGCGTGTACCGTAGATCGGGACGTGTTGCCTCGGCGCCGTCGAACGGAGAAACGATGCACTTCCTCTCTTTCCCCCGGCGGACGGGATGCGGCCGGATCAATGACCAACGGTGAGAGAGAGAGAGAGGCCACCGCACTCCCTTTCCCCCAGCGGACGGGATGCGGCCGGATCAGTGACCAACGGTGAGAGAGAGGGAGGCCACCGCACTCCCTTTCCCCCGGCGGACGGGATGCGGCCGGATCAGTGACCAACGGTGAGAGAGAGAGGCCACCGGAGCCTTGTGTGAGATACTCTGAAGAGCGGGCTACCTTTTCCTCCATAAAAATCGTTTTATATTCTATGTACATGCCATTGAGCACTATAACTTTATTTAAAAATAACGCGGCAACGCGTCAAGTCGAACTTTGTTTCGTGCACGCGTGGTACACGACCACCCTAGGTAAGCAACCGCTACAGGCGTTCAAATTAGCACGTGGGCTGCCATTTCATAAAGAAATTAGCTCCACTGTGTACCCGCGCGGGTGTGGCTGGGCACGAAGCGTGAGTACGTGCACGGTGCACCTATTCTCTTCTTGTATACGTACACCACCTACGTGGGGTTGTGTGAGAGAGATACAAACCTAGAGAGATATAGTCTGTGGGTTCTTGAGAGTTTTTTGGGGGGGGGGGGGCAATCAAAATATTGAACATATGCAATGTGTGTGAAATAGAGCCCTGGATATAACATATATATAGAGGGGGCGATCCACAAGAAGAGAGTGGAGGTATCATCGGCTTGAGGTGTCCATAGAATCGAAGAGAGGGATGATGTGTGTGTGT
Source organism: Triticum urartu (assembly GCF_003073215.2). Taxonomy (NCBI): domain Eukaryota; kingdom Viridiplantae; phylum Streptophyta; class Magnoliopsida; order Poales; family Poaceae; genus Triticum; species Triticum urartu. The sequence continues at coordinate 154,352,578 of NC_053023.1, forward strand.
GTGCGCGCGATCGATAAAGAGTGCCATTGAATTTGTGTGTGCCCACGTCAAATATATAGAGTGGCTGGCCTACTGGAACGTGAGATGGGACATGTGCAGTTTGTCTCTGTGGCATGGATACCTACCTGCAGCACTCGACTATCGGTGTGTGGTGGGGGAAGAGGGAGGCCCAATTAACTATAGAGGTACAATGGCTGGTATATGTGTGGAGGAGGAGAGAGGCCTACCTCATGTATTAAGGAGATCGATCTGTCTCATGTATTAAGGGAGATCGATCGGCATCCATGCATATGTGCAGGAGATGAATAAGGTTGGGAGAGAGATAGAGCTAGAGTGTTGGAGGGGGTGGTAGTGGAGTTGCTTCTAACAAATGGTGGGATAGGCTTGCTAGACAAACGGAGGGCACGCCCGCAATATCAATAAGAGAGGAGATGGTTGCTTGTTGTCTGTGCATGTGCGTGAGAGAGACGGGTTAGGAGGCATGCACGAATGATGAGGGGGGACGATGTGGCTGTGGTAAGCAGACGTAACTACATAGGAAGATCAATCGCCCTTTGTAAGAGAAAGGAGAGACATAACTTGTGAGGTACGTCGATCGATGGGGGTAGTTAAAGTCGATCTAGGTATATGTTGGGAGATCGATCGGTATACATGCATGTGTGTGTTAGAAGCAAATGAGGCACGAGGAGAAGGATAGAGAGAGAGGGATGCATGTGGGAGGTGGTATGAGAGGCATACTATATCGAGGGAGAGGAGTGTGCGAGTACGAGAACGATGAAAAGAGTGGTGGGAGTGAGGCATGGACGGTGACAAGAGAAGAGGTAAGCTTGTGTTTGTGCTAGGCACACCTGGCTAGAGAGGCATATCGATCGATGTGTGCCATAAAGAAGGAGCTGGGGGGCCTACACACACCGTGGGTGAACGACCTAAAGTGAAAAGATGAATTTGCATGATGGAGCTAGATAATGCTGAGAGAGGGTGAGAGGAATGCGGGCGTGTGCATACACAAGAGAAAGTTAGCGCTAGCTACAAAGATAAGAGGGTTGTGTGGGTGTAAAAGACGAATATAGATCATATATACTTCATTATAAAAAGCGAATTCGAATATTTGAAGAATTTATCATAGTGTTTCAAACCGACGGATGTGTGAATATATATAACGGTGATACACATGGTGTGGTTATGAACATGGCATACTACATTTAATATATTTTACCTCTACTCTTATAAAAAACGAAGTTGTTGATGATGGTGTGCCTACCATCCTGCATTATAGGCCGTCTGATTTATATTTGACGGATAGCAAGGAAACTATGATGGTTGAAGTTGGCAACAATCATGATTGTAGATTCTTATTGAAATAGAGAAACGAATTCAAATTTAGTTCGAATTGCAGCGATAGTATAGACATTTGGAATGCACTAAAATGTTGATATGAGTAGGTTACATGCATTATACAGCAAGCGAAAAAATTTTAATCGGACATAACATGGATTCATACTCCCTCCTTCCATCTATATAGGGCGTAATGAGATTTTTAAGACCGCCTTTGACTATTAACAAGATTAATAGTACATGACATGCACAATGTGAAAATTATATCATTGAAAGAACCTTTCACAGACGAATTTAACGGTGTGCTTTGTGTAAGTTGCATGTCATATATCATTGCTCTAATATTTGGTCAAAGTTAGCATCGAAAAACGCATTAGGCCCTATATAGATGGAAGGAGGGAGTAGCTTTGAATAGCATTTGTATAGTAAAATGGGGCAAGACTCTCTTTGTGTGGTGTGAATAGTTTTATTTTTTTTCTTTTTTTTGGTTGAGGGAAGTGTGAATTGATTTGGTACGTACAAGTACAATATTACTACACGTTAGGCTGGTTCCTAAAATTCAACTCGCGTCTTGTTATATCCCGAAAATTCAGATATCGTGCTCCCAAAACTGGCGCCTTCACAACCCGCGCCTTGCTATCCCGAAATTACAACGCGCGCGAAAACTCCCTCTATCTGCCAAATCCCGACACGCGAAATCCCCCTTCTAACCCTGAGCCGAAAGGGCCGCTAGTTCAAATCGGAGGGGGTACTTTTGTAACACACCCTACATTTTGAACAAGCGCGTTTCTAAGTCATGCTTCACCCCTCCCGTCGCCCCCTTTTCGCCATTCGAAATCCCAGGCCGCCATAACCTCTCCGCTCCAGCTGTGAAACCCCACCCTCCTCCGTCCGCTACATCACCGCTGCCTAGTCGGAGCCTCTTCCCCAACGACATCGTCCATCGCAACAGCTCGACGTCCCTCGTCCACCTCCCCGGATGAGGATCCGTCGTCCATCTCGTCGTCCCGCCGGTTCAGCCGCCCCGTCCTCCACCTCCAAGGAGCTGCTCCGACGATCGCCTCGTCTATCGCGGCTGCTCCATCCCCACAGCGCCGCCTTAACCTGCTCCACCGGAACCGCAGCAACCTCACTGACTCCTCGGACGAAGCCGAGGCCTACTCGGCGCCACCAAAGAGGTTGTACACTCATCGTATCGCACCTTCTCCTTAACTCGACCTCCCGGTGCCGACGGTGCTCCATCCCGCACCCCCATGGAGCGGCTACCTTGAAGCGGCACCGCGGGCGGCATCTCCACGGCGGCTCTCCCCCAGTGCGAGGCCTCTTCGGCGGCGGCGTCCATACCAACCGGATCTGCTGCTGCTGCTCCGGCTCTCGCTCGATCGCTCGCTCGCCCAGTTGCTGTTGCTGCTGCTCTCCCCCTCGCTCGTGCTGCTGCTCTGCTTCGATTAAACCACACTGCAGTTGACTGAATCGACTTTTGGGTAAGTCGATTTTCAGGGGGTGGGGGGGCTCGCCGGAGTTAAGGAAGAACCACCCGCAGCAGGGACGGGGGCTCGCCGGAGAGGTACCCCACTATCTATCTTAGGGTTCAGGGTGGGGGCGGGGGGCCTAGAGGGCTGGCTGGGCGGCGGTGGCGAGTTGTTTCGGGGCGGCGAGGCGGCGCTGGGGCTGGCGGTTCGGCCGGTGGTGGCTGGCGGCTCAGGGAGGTGCAGATTGAAGATGAACTGCAGGCCCTCCCTAAACTACATGTCAAGTGCCTCTCTGCTACCATTGCGTTCAGTTTCGACAGTAGCATTCAGATTCCACGGTAAATTTCAGTTTCGACAGTTAAGTTCAGAGTCAACAGTTTTTACCTCATCTGTTGTAGTCAGGTGGTTTTTGGTGATGTTAAACATCCATTTTACATCATCTATTGGAGATGCTATTAGAATCCCACTTGAGATTGACGATGTCTGTCTTGTGCTGCTTCAGCCTTGACGTCTTACGGCTCACCGAAGCTGCTCCAACGACAGAACGATTCATCACAACAGAGCAGTGCCCTAGACGCCGTCTACAGATTCCTCAGATCTTCCTCCACACCTCCGACAGCCACCTCTGCCTCAACTGCTTCAGCGACCAACCCAATAATGCAGAGGTCGACATGGCTACGGCAAAGAGGTTGTACACTTGTTGCATCACTTATCACTATACATTCACATCGATCCATTAGGGCTATTTTGGTTCAACGGAAAAACATCGATCCACTGGTTGTTACCATCACTCTAAATTTCTGCATGCTCTCCTTACATAATCTCACCATATTTTTTTCGTATGCATGTCAGTTATTGTACACAGTCATGCTGAACATGTAGAGAAAAAGAGAAGAGTTTTGCACGGCAATACAATGTCATGCAGACATCGCTCCATGGTGGGTTCAATGGCAAACCCACCCCACCCCTCTCTAGATTGTAATCCAGAGGAAGATATCTGTTCTGAGGTGGATTCGAACGCCGCTGACCACTCCTATTTACCCCCCCAAGGTGTTTGCTCTACCTTGGCATGATGATGTTAGTCATATCATGCATATGTTGCCTTGCAGTGCCTACTTTTGACATCATATATGTCATCTGCTTAGTTTAGACATGTTCTGTAATGCCACCTGTTTAGTTTCTATATCATATATGGGAATTATGCAGTCTCATGTCTTTTAGCCAGCCATAATATATGTGAAATGTGCAATGCCATCCTGTTTAACAAAGCATCATATATTTGAATGATATCTTGCCCATCCTTTTCTTCATTACATTTCCATTTGTCGACAATGTTTGTACATTAAACTACTCTTCCTGTGAATCAGCCATTTGGGTGGGAGATGGAAAAATCTGGAGTGAAAACAAGGCCTTCAGAGCAGACAGTGCTACCTGTCGAAGCAGATCTCTTGTTGGGTCCCGATAGCTCCTCGGAGATGGATTCAGAGACAGATGACCAGTCCTATTCCCCCACTGAGGTGTATGCTCTAACTTGGCACGGTTATACTGCTCATATCATGCATACGGTGTCTTGCATTGCATAGTTTAGACATCATATACACAATATTCAACACCATGTTCTTAGTTCAGACATCATATCAAATGCCCTCTGTTTAGCATATAAATCACATATGTGAATTAAATGATGCAATCCTGATTACTTAGATAACATGTAGCTAAATTATGTCATGCGATCCTGTTTAGTTATTTATAATATCTTTGAATTATGTTATGCTATGCTATCCAGTTTAGATAGACATCATATATGTGAAATTATGTCATGCTATCCATTTTAGTTAAACAATATACATGTCAACTATTTCATGCCCTCTTTTTTCCACACCATCTATTGCATCTGTCTCTCATACAATGTATGTACATTCAACTATGTTTCCTGTTTATCAGCCATTTGAATTGGAGCGGGTGATGTCAGTATCTAGCGGACTAAAAACCCGGTCTTCAAATAAAACAGTGCTACCTCTTGGTGGAGATAGCACCCCAGTTGTACATGCACAAGAACTAGCCCTACCACACACATCCCAAACTCTCGCAGATTGTACCCCTACTATGATGGACAGAGAACCAGCTTCGCCCAATCTAACCCCAACCCCAGCCGATAGTAACCCAGTTCCTGTTGACACAACACCATCTCCACCACAGAGCTCCCAAACAAGAGCAGTTAGTAAGGCAGCTCCAGTGCCCAAAGGGCCAGTACTATCACGGCGAACCCCAACTCCACCAGTTAGTACGCCTATTCCTGTGGAGGAAGCACAACCAGCTAGTCGTAGTTTAGCATCTATCGCAGTTGATGTTGTTAAATCGTATGTGCGTATCTTCCCATCTTGGAATATTATACTGAAGATGAAGGAAAATGCCAGTTGCAGGTGTTTGTCCAGGAGTTATGTGTAAGTAATGTTATTCATGGCAATTACTTTGCTTCGTCCCATACATCCTACCTCCATGATGGTTATAATACAGCAAATTTTCCCATTTTTCTCTACAGAGAAGGACCGATTTGGAAACTCAGGATGAGGTAACCTGTGCTAATACCTCTGCTATCTTCAAGAATGCTTGGTGGCAGTAACAGAATTACCTGAAGAAAACGTACTTCACTGGCAAAGAAACTCATCAAATTCCCTTACGTTCTCCTGAGACACATTTACTGGACGATGACTGGGAACGCCTTGTTCTGTACTGGTCCCGAACCAAGAATGTGGTAAGGTCTATGAGCTCATTTTCTATTTTTAAGTATTATATTCTTGCGTCTTACTATACTCTGTTCATGTAGAACAAGTGCCTAAACCTGAAGAACAAATGTTCTAATTTAAGATTCCATTGCTACCATAGGACATAGATATATGTTTGTTTGATGCTTTTATTATGTACTAGTACTTGGCAATAGAAGACTTGGTAGTTTAATCCTGTCCACCTTACTAATGAACTGGTTCACCGAAATGAGTTTCATATACTAGTACATGCTAAACTTGTTATGTGTCTGCTTGTTTCTTCTTTTAGAATGCTGACAGAATATTGGGGAAGAGTGCCTTATTAAGCAACGGTAAAGGAAGTAATGCAGATAAGGTTCAGGATAGTGACACATCCTGTCTTGGTTTAGTGTTAGAGTTACTGGCCACTACCGCTTGCACAAGCTATTCAAACTCACTGTCTGAATCAGTTCGATTTCTTGAGTCTCAACTACAAGCTGAAAGGCATCGATCAGTTGTGCTGCGACAAGAAGCGGAAGGACTGCGAAAGTCCCTGGAGCATTCAGATGCATACTTTCTGGTGCAACAGCAAGCGTCGGAGGATTTTAGCGCCAAACAGGACAAAGCTAATCAGCTTGCTAAGCTTATTGCCAGCATGGTGGATACCCAGGATAACGTTTCTTGAGCTCTTCTGAAGTTGTTTCAGTTATGCTCTTGTTTTGCTGCAGCGTTTATTTGCACTGGTGGCCAATTTTGACGGCCAGTGTATATGATATGCTGCTTTGTTCCCTATATTTGCACTGGTGGCGAACTTTGATGCCCAGTGGATGTAATATGTGTAATAGCCGCGATAGCCTAGCGTTAGTTGCTTGCTTATTTATTTCCTTGTTGTCTTGTTTATTTGTTTGCTTATAGTCATTGCAGTTCTTTTTCCGCGGTTAACTAGTGGCTGCAATAACCTATTTTTTAAACTAGGCCACAATAACCATGGGCTAATATTTACTGTAGTGACACTGGGCCTCCTACGGGCCGTAGAAACAGTGGGCCTTCTACGGGCCGTAGAAACAGTAGGCCTTCTACGGGCCGTAGAAACAATGGGCCTTCTACGGGCTATATCATCAATGGGCCTTATACGGGCCGTATGATCGATTGGCCAAACATGGGCCAATAACAGGTCGCATTATGGCTGTAAACGGGCTACAGTTCGAATTGTCCGTTCATGGGCCGACCGTAACGGGCCATCGTTAATAGGCCATATTTGATGACCCTATGAAAATGGCCCAACGTATTAACGGACCACAAACGGGCCAACTGTAACCACGGGCTGAATTTGGCCCACAAGCAGAAAATGACAGTAACGGGCCGTAAGTAAACGAATGCTGGAAATGAGCCCAAGAATAAATGGGCTCTGAGAAGGCCGAAAGATAACATGGGCTGGAAACGGCCCAACGGAATAACGGGCCGTTAATGGGTATAAAGTGATACACTGTTCATTACGGGCCGGTTTCACCACGGGCCGTTAATGGGTGTAAAGTGATACACTGTTCATTATGGGCCAGTTTCACCACGGGCCGTTAATAGGCCAAGAGTTACATAGGGCCTCATCTGGGCCGAAAGACGTCATGGGCCATACATGGGCCAGAAGTGAAAACGGGCTGGAATCATATTGGATGGCCTAAATGACGCTACCGGGCCTAATTCGGATAGGGCGTAACAGGCCTTGGGTTAGCGGGCTGTAAATGGGCTATATGCGAAGAGGCCATTAACAGGCTTTCCATGGGCCGGCCCGCCACCTTTTAACCAAGTCAAACGGGTCGGCCTTTTCACAGGAATGGGCCTCTATTGGGCCGTGCCACGTGTCGATGTATCATAGGCGCCCATCTGACCCACTGACGAGCTGACACGTGTTTCGTCCGGCCAATAAGAATTTTACACGTGGAAATTTCCCATTGGTCGGGGCTGTTAACGGGTTATCGAATCCAAAACCCGACCCGATAGCTTAACGGCATTCCGTTACGGTGGATGCCACGTGTCGGTCACCCTTGACGAAAGCACTTCTGTGACGCACGATTTATTGTCACGGAAGTGGACACTTCCGTGATGATAATTTTGGTCATGTCATGGAACACTTCTACGACAGCACAGGTATGACTATCCTGATTCTGTCATAAATTTGTCATGGATGTACATGCATGACAAAAAGAGCGACCTACTGTGACAAACACGTATCATCACGGAAGTGTATTTTTTTTGTAGTGAGCGTCGGGCACAACGGGCGGCAGCGACGCAACAACGGGGGAGCGGGGCAGCGCATAGCTGCGGGCACGGCGTGGAACGCGGGCCTGGGCGCGGCAGGCGTGAGCAGGGGCGCGCAATGCACAACCAACGGCCACAGGCGATGGGGCGGGCACGGGGAGTACGGGAGCTGGCGGCTGCAGTGAGCGTGGCGGGCAGCGGGTTCCATCCATGGTGGCAGATACGACTAGGGGACGTGTGTGAGCAAAAAGGGGGGGGGGGGGGGGGAACAGTGGAAGCTCACGGCGAGGTCAACGCGAGCTCGAGGAAGACGATGCGGGTCGAAGCATTGCCGATCGAGTGGATGAGCACGGCCACCATAGTCGAGGAAGACGACCCGATTGCGGCGATTGCCGGCGATCCAGCCCATGAGGTACCGTGTAGAGGATGAAGGCGACGAGATGGACCTACTAGACATGTTTTAGCGGCGAGGAGGGGCTTCAGTGGGTGGTGACGATGAAGACGCGACGACGGCAACGGTTGCGGGCGGGTGTGCTCGGGGAAGAGCGAAGCGAGGGAACGAAGGAGATGGGGGATTTGGGGCTAGGGTTTTGGGGCACGTCGACGGGGTCTTGTAGTCAGGGCAGGGGTCGCCGATGGCCGCCACTGCGGCCAAAACGCCATGGATGGCTGCCACGCCCCCCCCTCCGCCTCCTGTAGCGAGGGAAAAGGGGGTGATAGGGGTGGGTTGGCCGTTCTCCTGGCTAATGGGCCACAGGGCCTAGTAGATTAGTTTTGTGTTTATTTTTCTTTTGTCTATTTTCTATACATTTGTTTTTCTATTTGATTGTCTATTTATTAGCTTTATAAAATACCTAATCAGCAACTAAATTAATGTTACTAATTATACCACTGGCACATTTAGTTTGAGGTTCGAATAAGATAGTTTAGTATTTATTATTTAAAAAGCATTTAATAATTGTTTCTAGCCACTGTATATTCACAAAAGGGCATTTAAATACTTTACAAAAGTGTTGGGTCACCACCATAATTAGTTAAGAAATATTTCTCATCTACCGGAGCAGGACTTCCATCTACCGCCGCGCCCCGCATCGACTGAAGCCGCCCCACGTCTCGCCTCCTCTGCCTGCTTCCTCTTCTTCGAGGACGAGCAACGCCCGTGCCCGTTGAATCTGTATCGAGCACGACCCCCACCTCCTCAGCTTCACGCGTAGCGCAGCGCTCTTGCCCAGCTCTAGCGATCGCGTGGGCCACAAGCAGGCCGGCCCAGCATGCCCCCTGCCGGCCTCCCTCTCCACCGAACCGGGCCGAGGCCCAATGTGAGCAGCTCCCAGCGGCCCAGATCCATCAGTTTCGGCCCGTTTTTTTCTTTGTCGAGGGAATTTGCCTATTTAACGAGAGAACGCAGTTTTGCAGAAACACCCTTATACATCATGCATTTAATAACTCACCAACCATGCATCATATTAAAAGAAGTTATATATGTAATATGCTTAGAATTTTGTGTAGATTAATAATTTCCAACTTTCATCCATGTTTAACATGTTTAAAATGTTGTTTGTTTAATTTTGCCCATATTGCCATGCTAAAATGATTTATTTCATAACTAAATAACCGCAGCTCCAAACTTAACAAACTTTATATGTAAATGGGGTAGAAAAATGCCTAGTTTAACATGGTGCATTCATCTTGCATGTTTAACAACTCTAAAATATGGTTTAGGACAGAACAGTACCTAATCCAAAAATATGCACATGAGGATTTTCCGAACTTGTTGCTTGTTGTTCCGACCTCATTTAAACTTGCCTAGATAGTTAGTTTTCTTATTATGCTTCACCCCTTGCTATGCTAACCAACATTTAATATTGTTGGGTACATAAACGAGATCGAACTAAATAACTTGAATGTGGTGTTCCGTCAATATGCAACTCGTTGCATATTGAGCTCCACTTAACTTGTAGTTTTGCTTGTGCACTTTGCCATGCCATGCCTCATTAAATCGGACATGCATCATACTTGGTAGTGCATCATGCCATGTTTATGTGATGGTTGTTTACTTTGTTGCTGGCTTCTTTCTGGTGTTTCTTCTTCGGGTTAGTTCCGATAACGTCGTGTTTGTGAGGATTCGTTCGACTAAGTCTGTTTGTCTTCTTCATGGACTCGTTCTTCTTCCTTGCGGGATCTCAGGCAAGATGACCATACCCTCGAAATCACTTCTATCTTTGCTTGCTAGTTGTTCGCTCTATTGCTATGTTGAACATGGTGCATTCATCTTGCATGTTTAACAACTCTAAAATATGGTTTAGGACAGAATAGTACCTAATCCAAAAATATGCACATGAGGATTTTCCGGACTTGTTGCTTGTTGTTCTGGCCTCATTTGAACTTGCCTAGATAGGTAGTTTTCCTATAATGCTTCACCCCTTGCCATGCTAACCAACATTTAGTATTGTTGGGTACATAAACGAGATCGAACTAAATAACTTGAATGTGGTGTTCCGTCAATATGCAACTCGTTGCATATTGAGCTCCACTTAACTTGTAGTTTTGCTTGTGCACTTTGCCATGCCATGCCTCATTAAATCGGACATGCATCATACTTGGTAGTGCATCATGCCATGTTTATGTGATGGTTGTTTACTTTGTTGCTGGCTTCTTTCTGGTGTTTCTTCTTCGGGTTAGTTCCGATAACGTCGTGTTTGTGAGGATTCGTTCGACTAAGTCTGTTTGTCTTCTTCATGGACTCGTTCTTCTTCCTTGCGGGATCTCAGGCAAGATGACCATACCCTCGAAATCACTTCTATCTTTGCTTGCTAGTTGTTCGCTCTATTGCTATGTTGAACATGGTGCATTCATCTTGCATGTTTAACAACTCTAAAATATGGTTTAGGACAGAATAGTACCTAATCCAAAAATATGCACATGAGGATTTTCCGGACTTGTTGCTTGTTGTTCTGGCCTCATTTGAACTTGCCTAGATAGGTAGTTTTCCTATAATGCTTCACCCCTTGCCATGCTAACCAACATTTAGTATTGTTGGGTACATAAACGAGATCGAACTAAATAACTTGAATGTGGTGTTCCGTCAATATGCAACTCGTTGCATATTGAGCTCCACTTAACTTGTAGTTTTGCTTGCGCACTTTGCCATGCCATGCCTCATTAAACCGGACATGCATCATACTTGGTTGTGCATCATGCCATGTTTATGTGATGGTTGTTTACTTTGTTGCTTGCTTCTTTCTGGTGTTGCTTCTTCGGCTTAGTTCTGATAACGTCGCGTTTGTGAGGATTCGTTCGACTACGTCTATTTGTCTTCTTCATGGAATCGTTCTTCTTCCTTGCGGGATCTCAGGCATGATGACCATACCCTCGAAATCACTTCTATCTTTGCTTGCTAGTTGTTTGCTCTATTGCTATGCCGTGATACCTACAACACGGGAGCGGGGCAGCGCATAGCTGCGGGCATGGCGCGGGACACGGGCCTGGGCGCTGCAGGCGTGAACAGGGGCGCGCAGTGCGCAACCAACCGCCAAAAGCAACGGGGCAGGCGCGGGGAGTACGGGAGCCGGCGGCTGCGGTAAGCGCGGCGGGCAGCGGGTTCCATCCATGGTGGCAGATACGACTAGGGGACGTGCGTGAGCAAAAAGAGTGGGGGGGGACAGCGGAAGCTCACGGCGAGGTCAACGCGAGCTCGAGGAAGATGATGCGGGTCGAAGCAGTGCAGATCGAGTGGATGAGCACGACCACCATAGTCGAGGAAGACGACCCGATTGCGGCGATTCCCGGCGAGCCAGCCCATGAGGTACCGTGTAGAGGATGAAGGCGACGAGACGGACCTCCTAGACATGTTTCAGCGGCGAGGAGAGGCTTCAGTGGGCGGTGACGATGAAGACGCGACGACGGCAATGGTTGCGGGCGGGTGTGCTCGGGGAAGAGCGAAGCGAGGGAACGAAGGAGATGGGGGATTTGGGGCTAGGGTTTCGGGGCGCGTCGACGGGGTCTTGTAGTCAGGGCAGGTGTCGCCGATGGCCGCCACTGCGGCCAAAATGCCGTGGATGGCTGCCACCCCCTCCACCTCCTCTAGCGAGGGAAAAGGGGGTGACAGGGGTGGGCTGGCCGTTTTCCTGGCTAATGGGCCACAGGGCCTAGTAGATTAGTTTTGTGTTTATTTTTCTTTTGTCTCTTTTCTATACATTTGTTTTTCTGTTTGATTGTCTATTTATTAGCTTTATAAAATACCTAATCAGCAACTAAATTAATGTTACTAATTATACCACTACCACATTTAGTTTGAGGTTCGAATAAGATATTTTGGTATTTATTATTTAAAAAGCATTTAATAATTGTTTCTAGCCACTGTATATTCACAAAAGGGCATTTAAATACTTTACAAAAGTGTTGGGTCACCACCATAATTAGTTAACAAATATTTCTCATACTTTGAACATTTTATTTTGCATGTTTGAGAAATTTGAATTTTTGCCTTTAATTTGAATTTGATTTTGAACTAAGATTTGGATCAAGCGAGGATTAGCAATAGTAATGTGATGACATGGCACCATTGATGGGGGATTACTGTAGCTTAATTATCTGGGCGTGACATTATGTTGTTGTAATGCCCCGAGACCGATGCGCCAGGTGTCTTCCAGTTATTCATTGTTGTTGCCTTGTCATTTTCTTGCATGTTGCATCTTTCCATGTCATCATGTGCATTGCATCTGCATGTTTTCAAAACTTGCATCCGTCCCGGTCTCCTCGTTCTTTCCGTTGTCCGTTCTGAGCCCAGACACACTTGCACGCGCCCGTGGCATGTCCGAAATATTATTTTATAAGTGGCCAGAAAAATGTTCTCGGAATGGGTTGAAAGTTGGCATGCGATGTCGTTCTGTTGTAGGTAGGCCACCTGCCAAGTTTCATCGCGTTCGCAGTCCGTTTGACGCCCCAACGGATAACTATACCGACAGTATAGTCGGTCTATTGTCGGACGTTTCCGGTCTCCGGAAATGGTTGCCGGGTTGCTTTCCCCCTCTCTCTTCTCACTCCAACCGCACACTTGATATTGTCCGTCTAACCCTCTCTACATAGTGCATCGACCCCCTCGCGCGTCCGAAAGCTGTCCCGAACCCGACCCGGACTATCGCTACCGTTGGGTCCGGATCATTCCCAAACATTTGTAAAACATCTCTGTTTTGTTATTTGATCTCTCTAGCCTATTTATCCCGGACCGTCCGATTAAGAACGGAGGGACCAAATGCCCCTAAACCTAGCCCTTTTTCTATATATAGACCAACCAATAGCCTATTTTGGACAAACCCTAAAATCTAGGGACTTGTCCCTGCCGCCGCCGCACTCATCTCCCAAATCCCCATCGAGATCCACCACGATCCACCAGCCAACCAGTGCCATGCCCCGCGTCCTTTTCTCCTCCTCCCTGTCTCCCTCCGCCCCTGCCTTCATTCCCCGCTGCAGCTAGCAATCCCGAGCACCCCATCGCCGGTAGCAGACGACCCCGCGCCGGAGTCCCTCGTGCCCGGGCGTCTCCATCGACCCTGCCGTCGGCCGGCGACCTCGTCAGCCGGAGCTCGCCTTCGCCGGCAGTAGTAGCAACAGGTCACCGCGCCTCCTTCCCTGCCCTCCTATCTCTTCGCCGTCTCCTTCGGTCTCTCTCGCTCTCTGAAATTGTCTCTCTCTCTCAACAGGTACAGGAGCAACAGGAGGTCGCCCTGCTGCCATGGCCACCATTCCGTCGCCGTCTCAGGACCCGCCATGGATGCCTCCCCGAGCTCCAGTTCACCTCGCCACCGTCGGGAAATGGTGTCCCGCGGCCGGATTCGTCAAGTCTGCGACTCCGTCGCCTCCATCTTCGTCGGAGCACCACCGAGCTAGCAGCGCCGCCGCGCCCAGGCTCCACCGTCCAAGTCCGCCGCCCCTGCCCATGTCGCCACTTCCGTTGACCCACAGATATTCCGTCGCCATGGATGCCAGCCGCTGCATCGAGCGCCGCTCGACCCCGCGTTCACCCGACGCCCCGCCAAGTCCATGGAGCCGTTTTGCATGCTGCTTTTGCTGCATCCTACATCGTTCGCTGCCTCTGCCCCGGTGCACCTTGCCTCTGCCGTCTCCAGCTCCGCGCCGGCGAGTGCCACCGCCGAAGCTGCTTCGTCCCTTCGCCATTGAGCACCAGCTAGATGAGCCCAGTCACCGAGCTCAAGCTTCCTCGCCGGGTCCTAGGTGGATCCATCCGTCCCCGCGACCCGGATCCACCGCCGCCTGCCGTTTCCTGCCTCTGCCTTGCGCCGCCGCGTCGCCGGAGCAGGACTTCCATCTACCGCCGCGCCCCGCATCGACTGAAGCCGCCCCACGTCTCGCCTCCTCTGCCTGCTTCCTCTTCTTCGAGGACGAGCAACGCCCGTGCCCGTTGAATCTGTATCGACCACGACCCCCACCTCCTCAGCTTCACGTGTAGCGCAGCGCTCTTGCCCAGCTCTAGCGATCGCGTGGGCCACAAGCAGGCCGGCCCAGCATGCCCCCTGCCGGCCTCCCTCTCCACCGAACCGGGCCGAGGCCCAATGTGAGCAGCTCCCAGCGGCCCAGATCCATCAGTTTCGGCCCGTTTTTTTCTTTGTCGAGGGAATTTGCCTATTTAACGAGAGAACGCAGTTTTGCAGAAACACCCTTATACATCATGCATTTAATAACTCACCAACCATGCATCATATTAAAATAAGTTATATATGTAATATGCTTAGAATTTTGTGTAGATTAATAATTTCCAACTTTCATCCATGTTTAACATGTTAAAAAATGTTGTTTGTTTAATTTTGCCCATATTGCCATGCTAAAATGATTTATTTCATAACTAAATAACCGAGCTCCAAACTTAACAAACTTTATATGTAAATGGGGTAGAAAAATGCCTAGTTTAACATGGTGCATTCATCTTGCATGTTTAAAAACTCTAAAATATGGTTTAGGACAGAACAGTACCTAATCCAAAAATATGCACATGAGGATTTTCTGGACTTGTTGCTTGTTGTTCTGGCCTCATTTAAACTTGCCTAGATAGGTAGTTTTCTTATTATGCTTCACCCCTTGCCATGCTAACCAACATTTAATATTGTTGGGTACATAAACGAGATTGAACTAAATAACTTGAATGTGGTGTTCCGTCAATATGCAACTTGTTGCATATTGAGCTCCACTTAACTTGTAGTATTGCTTGTGCACTTTACCATGCCATGCCTCATTAAAGCGGACATGCATCATACTTGGTTGTGCATCATGCCACATTTATGTGATGGTTGTTTACTTTGTTGCTTGCTTCTTTCTGGTGTTGCTTCTTCGGGTTAGTTCCGATAACGTCGCATTTGTGAGGATTTGTTCGACTACGTCTGTTTGTCTTCTTCATGGACTCACTCTTCTTCCTTGCGGGATCTCAGGCAAGATGACCATACCCTCGAAATCACTTCTATCTGTGCTTGCTAGTTGTTCGCCCTGAGAACGAGATATGTGCAGCTCCTATCGGGATTTGTCGGCACATTCGGGCGGCTTTGCTGGTCTTGTTTTACCATTGTCGACATGTCCTGTAACCGGGTTTCCGAGTCTTATCGGGTCTTCTTGGGAGAAGGAATATCCTTCGTTGACCGTGAGAGCTTGTGATGGGCTAAGTTGGGACAGCCCTGCAGTGTTTGAACTTTCAAAAGCCGTGCCCACGGTTATGGGCAGATGGGAATTTGTTAATATCCAGTTGTAGAGAACTTAACACTTAACTTAATTAAAATGAATCAACCGCGTGTGTAGGCATGATGGTCTCTTCTCAGTGAGTCCGGGAAGTGAACACGGTCTTGTGTTATGCTTTAATGTAAGTAGCTTCAGGATCACTTCTTGATCACTTATAGCTTCTCGACTCGCTCTTATTTGCGTAAGTTAGCCATCATATATGCTTAGTGCTTGTTGTATCTCCACCTTACTACCTTTCCTACCCATAAGGTTAAATAGTCTTGATTTCGCGGGTGTGAGATTGCTGAGTCCTCGTGGCTCACAGATACTTCCAAACAGTTGCAGGTGCCGATGATACCAGTGCAGATGACGCAACTGAGCTCAAGTGGGAGCTTGATGAAGATCTTGATCGTTGTTTTGTTTCGTTTCCTGTTGATCAGTAGTGGAGCCCAGTTGGGACGATCGGGGATCTAGCATCTAGGGTTGTCTTGTTTTATTTCGGTTCCATAGTCGGACCTTGATTGTATTATGGATGATGTATGTTTAACTTGTATTTGCGTGGAGTGGCGATTGTAAGCCAACTCTTTATCCCTTTCTTATTCAGTACATGGGATTGTGTGAAGATTACCCCTCTTGCGACAAACCTACCATGCGTCTATGCCTCTAAGTCGTGCCCCGACACGTGGGAGATATAGCCGCATTGTGGGTGTTACAAGTTGGTAATCAGAGCCTTCCCCGACTTAGGAGCCCCCTGGTTGGTCGAATCGCTGACGTTGTTGAGTCTAGAACAAAATGTTTTGAGTCTTAGGATTATATATATCGCAGAGTAGGATTCTTTTTACTCCTTAGTCCCTTCGTCGCTCTGGTGAGGCCTCCTGGCGTAGAAGTTTTGACTTCTCTCTCCTTAGATTTCACGAAAAAAATTTAGGATCACACGGGTATCTAGGGATCGTGTCGATATTCTTGTGACGAGAACATTTTTCTTGGTGCCTCCAGACATTTAGGGGTTGTGGCAGTGTCCCGGGGAGTTGAGCTCCGAGGTGTTGTCGTCACAATTTTATCGTTGCATTTCTGGAATACCTAAGTTCGCCGAGATCGAAAATCTATTTTATGCTGTTGTTGGTGAGATAACCTCGACGCCACCCAGTACTGGGACGGGAGTTCGGGAGTATTTCCATAACTCGTATAACGGATGCTTTTCGAAGGTTGACGTAAATGATTTCCGAAGGTTTCTTGGTTATGTGTTGAAGGATGGATACAGCTGGATGTAGGTATTGTTAGTTTGGGTGAGATGTTATGCTTCCCCTGTATCCCCAACACCTGATTGCATAACCAGAAAGTTTCGGGAGTTTATAAGTGGGAGTTCAAGTATATCGTAGGATATCCTTCCAACAGACACATGATACAGCATGGGGTCTATCTTATGTTTGTTTCCGGCTTATTTTGCAAGCCAATACTTTGTTTTGTTTTGAGTTGTGGAATTCGAGTTGCTTCAATGTCAAGTGTTAATTCCATACCTTTCCTAAGCGGTGTTCTCATATTTCTATGTGAATACCAATCCTTCATGATAATCGAGATTTTCATGTCAATCCTTTTCAACCGGCGTGTTTCCCTTCAAGTGGATCCGATCATTTCAACATTTGCAAGATCACCCCTCAGTTTTCCCAACGTTGTTTGTTTCATCTGCCCCCAAGTTGCGTTTGTTTTTCCCCCCCCCCCCCCCCTTTTTTTTCCCGACTTAGATTCCTGAATCAAGTATCCATCTTATGGATGTGAAGACTCTTCATTCTTGTCTTTCAATGTTTTACCCGGCGGTTCTCATGAAGATGCTCTACAAGTTCATCATTCTTCATTCTCTTTCTTCTCCGGTGGTTTCAATTCAAGCTTTGTTGATCACATCCTTTTCCTCGTTTCAAATGTTTTTCCCATGCCATTGCACCTCATAATCATTCCCCGCTTGCTATTCAATTGTTTTGGAGTGCTGAAGATATCTCGAAGATTCATGTTTCCACTCTGCATTCGTTCAAACTTCTTGCCATTTAATTCAACCGACGCATTCTCTTGTTTAAATAATTCAGCGGTGTATCCTTTGAGTGGCCCCTAACCCACAGGTTTTTCCCAGGATCTTACCAGACTCTTCTAATTTTTCCGGAGTGATTCTCAAATCCTCTTCAATGTTTGACGTAAGAATGAATTATCATGAGTCATATGTATTTCTCCATGATCTTTCAAATTCTTTTCATCATTGGCTCAACCTTTCCAATTTTCATTCCGGAGTGCCTCAACGATTCATGGTGGTGTTTCTCGTCGTCATTCTCAGATTTTGAAGACCGAAGAAGAGTTTCTCTTAAATCTTGCTCCATTCTCTTCAAGATTCATGGTTCAAGCTTGATACCATCCTCTCATAATTGTTTTCGATTGTGAGAGTTCTTTTCAACCATTCGGAACTATTAAGGTGTCTTTTCAGTTTGATTCTCCGGAGCCCATCATCTCAGAATTATTCATTCTCAGCTTTCAACTCTCATCCTCCAAATCATACCGGTGCATCATTCAAGTATTATCTAATCAGCTCGTGATCTCTTCATTCTCTTGTATCTAAATTTCCCAAGTATCTTTGTTCGTTTTTGAATTCTTACCGGTGATTCATCCCTTTACTTCATTCGTTGTTCAATTCTTACGGTGGTTCGTTCAAGAGTTCTCTTCCTTGGTTATCATATCAATTCATTTTGTTGTTTCAATCCTACCGGTGGTTCGTTGAAGACCTTCTTCAAGTTTGCGCCATGTCTCTCTTAATCCTTCTACGAGAATAAGTAGTATTCCAAATCCGTCTTGTCATCAATTTAATTGATGAAGGATAAACATAATGTAATTCTTATTCTTTCTTCATCCAAATGATGGATTCTTTCTTCCGGAGTTTGTTCATGATGAGTAAATTCTCGGTTCAAGTGCTTCATACTTTCCCGGAGTTCCAAGATCTCTCAATTATATCACCACGAAGATTCATCTAAATAATTGCAAGGTTTCACCTTGTGTTTTCAACTTCTCTTTCTTTCTATCATTCTTTTGTTACCGGAGTTCTTCATGGAGGCTCTACATCGTGGTTCATCAAGGATTCGTTTCATTCTTCTTTTGTTCTTCAAGTTTTCTCTCGGAGCTAAGATCCGCCAAGCTATACTTCATTTATTCTTCATGTTGCATTCCAAAGTGCAATTCTTTCTACCCTATCTTTTGGGATGGTGATATGCCATTCTTAACAATTTTCTTTCATATTTTCATGATTCACAAGTTGTTAAGAATGAGATATTTTAAACCCATCATTTTCTATTTGTTCAGGAGATGCTTCGCAACCCGTCAACCTCTTCATTGGAGTATCTTGGGTTATATTTCACCTAAAGCCTTCCCTAAGGAATTTTGCTATTGTGGTGCTTATCAATGATCCAAGTTTTTCTCCTATCCTCTCGGTGGAAGAAGTTTTTTTTTTCATCTCCTCGTCGATCTAAAGCAAGCAATTGTTTCCATTTGTGGTAGGATTTCACCTCAAGTTTTTGAGATGTTTTCCATAAGCCCTCAACAAGCCTGTTATTTTCGTTGTTGATTTCGCAACAACTCTGTTCAATCCTTCTTTTTAAGGATGCTTTTCAAATTCAATTATGGTAGAAGATGTCATTTTCTTCTCAATTATTTCCTTTCCAACGATCCAACTTCTATTCTTCTGTTCCGGAGGCATTGTGATGTTTCTCTGTTCACTCATCATATCGGATTGTGAGGACCATGTTCTTTTCATGCTTATCCATTCAACCGGAGCGTCGTGTCCTCTTTTCAAGTATCCTATCATCTTGTCAAGATCTTGTTCAATTCCTTCCATTTACAGTCGGAGTGCTGTCCAAATTATATCATTCTTATTCCATCTCTATCTTGTTTTAACCGGAGTGTTGTGGCTATCAGTCCTCTTCTAACCAGAGTCTCATCCAAGTGCTTTCATTTTGCCAACTCCATATTATTGCCTTCCATTTCCAACCGGAGTGTTGTCGTATTGATCTTTATCGTTCCTTGTGCATCTCGTTCTACCGGAGTGCTTGCATGTACTTCTGGTCCAGTGCAATCCTTTTCTTTTCTCTTTCAACCTACAAGGTTCTCGTAATGTTCCTTGTTCCTCTTTTCTAACGGAGTGTTTTCAACTTTGTTCATCTTCGTTGTTTTCTTCTTTAAATGTGTTCAACCTCGCAAGGTTATTTGGTTACACTCATTTGTCAAAGAAGCAATTAATTTTACCTCTGCTCTTCCTCTTCCGTTTCCCTCCGGTGCCATCCTAGATCTCGGACGAGATCCTCTTGTAGTGGTGGAGTGTTGTAACGCCCCGAGACCGATGCGCCAGGTGTCTTCCAGTTATTCGATGTTGTTTCTTTGTCATTTGCTTGCGTGTTGCATCTTGCCATGTCATCATGTGCATTGCATATGCATGTTTTCAAAACTTGCATCCATCCCGGTATCCTCATTCTTTTCGTTGTCCGTTCTGAGCCCAGACACACTTGCACGCGCCCGTGGCATGTCCGAAATATTATTTTATAAGTGGCCGGAAAAATGTTCTCGGAATGGGTTTAAAGTTGGCATGCGGTGTTGTTTTGTAGTAGATAGGCCGCCTACCAAGTTTCATCGCGTTCGGAGTCCGTTTGACGCCCCAACAGATAACTATAGCAACAATATAGTCGGTCTATCGTTGGACGTTTCCGGTATCCGGAAACGGTTGCCGGCTTGCTTTCCTCCTCTCTCTTCTCAGTCCAACCGCACACTTGACCTTGTCCGTATAACCCTCTCTGCACAGTGCATCGACCCCCTCGCGCGTCCGAAATCTGTCCCGAACCCGACCCGAACTATCGCTACTATTGGGTCCGGATCATCCCCAAACATCTATAAAACATCTCTGTTTTGTTATTTGATCTCCCTAGCCTATTTATCCGGGACCGTCCGATTAAGATCGGAGGGACCAAATGCCCCTAAACTTAGCCCTTTTGCTATATATAGACCAACCAATTGCCTATTTTGGACAAACCCTAAAATCTAGGGACTTGTCCCTGCCGCCGCCGCCGCACTCATCTCCCAAATCCCCATCGGGATCCACCCCGATCCACCAGCCAACCGGCGCCATGCCCCGCGTCCTTTTCTCCTCCTCCCTGTCTCCCTCTGCCCCTGCCTTCGTTCCCCGCTGCAGCCAGCAACCCCGAGCACCCCATCGCCGGTAGCAGACGACCCCGCGCCAGAGTCCCTCGTGCCCGGGCGTCTCCATCGACCCTGCCTTCGGCCGGCGACCTCGTCAGCCGGAGCTCGCCTTCACCGGCAGTAGCAGCAACAGGTCACCGCGCCTCCTTCCCTGCCCTCCTATCTCTTCGTCATCTCCTTCGGTCTCTCTCGCTCTCTCAAATTGTCTCTCTCTCGCCAGGTACATGAGAAACAGGAGGTCGCCCCTGCTGCCATGGCCACCGTCCGTCGCCATCTCAGGACCCGCCATGGATGCCTCCCCGAGCTCCAGTTCACCTCGCCGTCGTCGGGAACCGGTGTCCCACGGCCGGATTCGTCAAGTCCGCGACCCCGTCGCCTCCATCTTCGTCAGAGCACCACCGGGCTAGTAGCGCCGCCGCACCCAGGCTCCACCATCCAAGTCTGCCGCCCCCTGCCCATGTCGCCACTCCGTTAACCCGCAGATACTCCATCGCCATGGATGCCAGCCGCTATATCAAGCATCGCTCGACCCTGCGTTCACCCGACGCCCCGCCAAGTCCATGGAGCCGTTTTGCCTGCTGCTTCTGCTGCATCCTGCACCGTTCGCTGCCTCTGCCCCGGTGCACCTTACATCTGCCGTCTCCAGCTCCGCGCCGGCGAGCGCCACCGCCGAAGCTGCTTTGTCCCTTCGCCATCGAGCACCAGCTGGACGAGCCCAGCCATCAAGCTCAAGCTTCCTCGCTGGGTCCGAGGTGGATCCATCCGTACCCGCCGTTTCTCGCGACCCGGATCCACCGCCGCCTGCCGTTTCCTGCCTCTGCCTCGCGTCGTCGCGTCGCCGGAGCAGGACTTCCATCCGCCGCCGCGCCCCGCATCAACTGAAGCTGCACCACGTCTCGCCTCCTCTGCCTGCTTCCTCTGCTTCGAGGACGAGCAGCGCCCGTGCCCGTTGACTCTGCGTCGAGCACGACCCCCACCTCCTCTGCTTCACGCGTAGCGCAGCGCTCTGGCCCAGCTCTAGCAATCGCGTGGGCCACAAGCAGGCCGGCCCAGCATGCCCCATGCCAGCTTCCCTCTCCACCGAACTGGGCCAAGGCCCAATGTGAGCAGCTCCCACCAGCCCAGATCCATCAGTTTCGGCCCGTTTTTTTCTTTGTCCAGGGAATTTGCCTATTTAACCAGAGAACGCAGTTTTGCAGAAACACCATTGTACATCATGCATTTAATAACTCACCAACCGTGCATCATATTAAAATAAGTTATATATGTAATATGCTTAGAATTTTGTGTATATTAATAATTTCCAACTTTCATCCATGTTTAACATGTTTAAAATGTTGTTTGTTTAATTTTGCCCATATTGCCATGCTAAAATGATTTGTTTCATAACTAAATAACCGTAGCTCCAAACTTAACAAACTTTATATGTAAATGGGGTAGAAAAATGCCTAGTTTAACATGGTGCATTCATCTTGCATGTTTAACAACTCTAAAATATGGTTTAGGATAGAACAATACCAAATCCAAAAATATGCACATGAGGATTTTCCGGTCTTGTAGCTTGTTGTTCCGGCCTCATTTAAACTTGCCTAGATAGGTAGTTTTATTATTATGCTTCACCCCCTTGCCATGCTAACCAACATTTAATATTGTTGGGTACATAAACAAGATCGAACTAAATAACTTGAATGTGGTGTTCCATCAATATGCAACTCGTTGCATATTGAGCTCCACTTAACTTGTAGTTTTGCTTGTGCACTTTGCCATGCCATGCCTCATTAAACCGGACATGCATCATACTTGGTTGTGCATCATTCCACGTTTATGTGATGGTTGTTTACTTTGTTGCTTGCTTCTTTCCAGTGTTGCTTCTTCATGTTAGTTCCGATAACATCGCGTTTGTGAGGATTCGTTCGACTATGTCCGTTTGTCTTCTTCATGGACTCGTTCTTCTTCCTTGCGGGATCTCAGGCAAGATGACCATACCCTCGAAATCACTTCTATCTTTTCTTTCTAGTTGTTCGCTCTATTGCTATGCCGTGATACCTACCACTTGCTATATCATGCCTCCCATATTGCCATGTCAAGCCTCTAACCCACCTTTCCTAGCAAACCCTTATTTGGCTATGTTACCGCTTTTGCTCAGCCCCTCTTACAGCGTTGATAGTTGCAGGTGAAGATGAAGTTTGTTCCATGTTGGAACATGGATATTGTTGGGATATCATTATTATCTCTTATTTACTTTAATGCATCTATACACTTCGTAAAGGATGGAAGTCTCGGCCTTATGCCTGGTGTTTTGTTCCACTCTTGCCACCCTAGTTTCCGTCATACCGGTGTTATGTTCCTTGACTTTGCGTTCCTTACGCGGTTGGGTGTTATGGGAACCCCTTGACAGTTCGCTTTAAATAAAACTCCTCCAGCAAGGCCCAACCTTGGTTTTACATTTTCCTAACAACCTATAACCTTCCCTTGGGTTTTCGCGAGCCCGAGGGTCATCTTTATTATACCCCCCCGGGCCAGTGCTTCTCTAAGTGTTGGTCCGAACTAGAGCCCCTTGCAGTGCCACCTCAGGGAAACTTGAGGGTTGGGTTTAGTTGTATGGATTGCTCATCCGGTGTGCCCTGAGAACGAGATATGTGCAGCTCCTATCGGGATTTGTCGGCACATTCGGGCGGCTTTGCTGGTCTTGTTTTACCATTGTTGACATGTCTTGTAACTGGGATTCCTAGTCTGATCGGGTCTTCCTGGAGAAGGAATATCCTTCGTTGACCGTGAGAGCTTGTGATGGGCTAAGTTGGGACACCCCTGCAGGGTTTGAACTTTCAAAAGTCGTGCCCGCGGTTATGGGCAGATGGGAATTTGTTAATATCCGGTTGTAGAGAACTTGACACTTAACTTAATTAAAATGAATCAACCGCGTGTGTAGTCGTGATGGTCTCTTCTCGGCAGAGTCCGGGAAGTGAACACAGTCTTGTGTTATGCTTGAACATAAGTAGCTTCAGGATCACTTCTTGATCACTTATAGCTTCTCGACCGTGCGTTGCTTCTCTTCTCGCTCTTATTTGCGTAATTTAGCCATCATATATGCTTAGTGCTTGCTGCAGCTCCACCTTACTACCTTTCCTACCCATAAGCTTAAATACTCTTGATCTCGCAGGTGTGAGATTGCTGAGTCCTCGTGGCTCACAGATACTTCCAAACAGTTGTAGGTGCCGATGATACCGATGCATATGACGCAACTGAGCTCGAGTGGGAGCTTGATGAAGGTCTTGATTGTTGTTTTGTTTCGTTTCCTGTTGATCAGTAGTGGAGCCTAGTTGGGACGATCGGGGATCTAGCATTTGGGGTTGTCTTCTTTTATTTTGGTTCCGTAGTTGGACCTTGATTGTATTCTGGATGATGTATGTTTAACTTGTATTTGTGTGAAGTGGCGATTGTAAGCCAAATCTTTATCCCTTTCTTATTCAGTACATGGGATTGTGTGAAGATTACCCCTCTTGCGACAAACCTACCATGCGGCTATGCCTCTAAGTCGTGCCCGGACACGTGGGAGATATAGCCACATTGTGGGTGTTACAGTTGTTGTCCTTTGGTGCCCATCATATGAGCGCGCGCGTGGATCACACCATAGGGTTAGTTGTATGTTAATAGGACTATGTATTGGAGGGCAAGAGTGACAGAAGCTTCAACCTAGCATAGAAATTGATGCATACGGGATTGAAGGGGGACCAATTTATCTTAATGCTATGGTTGGGTTTTACCTTAGTGAACGTTAGTAGTTGCGGATGCTTGCTAACAGTTCCAATCATAAGTGGATAGAATTTCAAGTCAGGGATGACATGCTAGCAGTGGCCTCTCCCACATAAAACTTGCTATCGGTCTAGTAACGTAGTCAATTGCTTAGGGACAATTTCGCAACTCCTACCACCACTTTTCCACACTCGCTATACTAACTTTATTTCTTCTTTACCTAAAACAACCCCTAGTTTTTACTTACGTGCTCTTTATATTCTTGCAAACCTATCCGTTACACATACAAAGTACTTCTAGTTTTATACTTGTTCTAGGTAAAGCGAACGTCAAGCGTGCGTAGAGTTGTATCGGTGGTCGATAAAACTTGAGGCAATATTTATTCTACCTTTAGCTCCTCGTTGGGTTCGACACTCTTACTTATCGAAAGAGGCTACAATTGATCCCCTATACTTGTGGGCTATCAAGACCTTTTTCTGGCGCCGTTGCCGGGGAGTTATAGCGTGGGGTGAATATTCTCGTGTGTGCTTGTTTTCTTTACCACTAAGTAGTTTTTATTTTGTGCTCTTGTTTTCTATCTTTACTTATGGGTAGGAAACGCAAAATAGCAAAAACATTAGTGGTACCTAGTGAACCAATGGTTGAAGAACCACTCAAAATATATCACACTACTGAAGCTTTTTACTTGGATCATCTTCGATCCCTATTTGCTCGGGCTGAAACCCCAACTAGCTTAGTTGAGGGAAAATCTTTAGATGAGCATGCTTGTTATGTGCGACACCGCATATCTGAAAAAGCGAAACTTTTACTTGATCAAATTCATCGTTTGCAGTGCTATGCTTGGAATTTATGTGGAATATATGATTGTACTTGTTGTTCTAAAGACCCTAAGAAATACCTTCCTTACCAATGTGAGTTTAGTGATAATGGAATCGTATCTTCGTATACTAAGGGTGTTTATAATTACTATGATGTTCAACAAATTGAAGAATTTTTTGCTTTTATGGGTAGTTGTGAAATTGCTTCTTTTATTGAAGAGTGTGATACTACTCTCTACAAATCTAAAATTTTGGCCATACTTAAATATTGTTATGACAATTATGCTTCTAATCCTTATATTAAACCATATATTGAGGAATCCTCCGCTGTCCAAGAAGAGACTAATATTTTGGAGGAGACTATGGAAGAAGAAATTAATGACATTGTGAGCTCATTGGATGAAAAAGATGAGGAGGAGAGCGAAGAACCGAAGGAGGAAGAGCGTATTGATCACCCATTCCCACCATCTAATGAGAGTAACTCTTTATCCCATACATTGTTTAATTTCCCTTCGAATTTACCGAAGGACGAATGCTATGATGATTGTTATGATCCCGTTGATTCTTTTGAAATATCCCTTTTTGATGATGCTTGCTATGCTTGTGGCCAAGATGCCAATATGAATTATGCTTATGGAGATGAACTTGCTATAGTTCCTTATGTTAAACATGAAATTGTTGCTATTGCGCCCGCGCATGATAGTCCTATTATCTTTTTGAATTCTCCCGACTACACTATATCGGAGAAGTTTGCCCTTATTAAGGATTATATTGATGGGTTGCTTTTTACTACTACACATGATGATTTTGATAGATATAATATGCATGTGCTTGCTGCTCCTACTTGCAATTATTATGAGAGAGGAACTACATCTCCGCCTCTCCATGTTTCCAATATGATAAAATTGCAAGAAACTGTTTATACTATGCATTGGCCTTTACTATGTGTGCATGAATTGTTCTTTTATGACATGCCGATGCATAGGAAGAGAGTTAGACTTCGTTGTTGCATGATATATGTTACTTTGTGCTCACTACTAGATCACAAATCATTGTTAATTAAAATTGGATTTGACATACCTTGGGATTCGGGTGGATCCATTACTTGAGCACTATATGCCTAGCTTAATGGCTTTAAAGAAAGCGCTGCCAGGGAGACAACCCGGAAGTTTTAGATAGTCATTTATTTCTGTTGTGTGCTTTTATAAAGTTTAAAAACAAAAAAATAAAGAGGGGAACCTAAAACTTTTTCAAAAAGAAAAGATAAAGTGAGAAAGACGAGCTTTGTTAAAGTGGGAGCTAGCCTTGAACTTTGTTCATGCCCATGGAAACTTTGTGACCCTTGATTACAGAAGCTTTTCAACAAAAATAATTATCCCCTTGTACAAATCCATTGTATCATAAAAATAATGTGCCAAGATTTGCCTTTAGGATGTTTACATTGCTTGTTGGTTTGTGCGGTGCAAAATAGAAACTTTGGCTGTAGTGCGTGATTTTACATTTTTACTGGAATGTCAACCGGTTCTGAAACTATTTGCACTGTATTTCTATACAAATTGTTTATGTTTCCTAATTGTTACAGAATTTTTGGAGTACCATAAGTATGGTGAATTTTCAAATTACTAGAGACTGTCCTATTTAAGACAGATTCTGTTTTTGATGCATTATTTGCTTGTTTTGATGAAACTATCAATTTCTATCAGTGGATTAAGCCATGGAAAAGTTATATTATAGCAGCTACAGTGCAAAAACAAAATATGAATTGGTTTGCAACAGTACTTAGAGTAGTAATTTGCTTTATTATACTAACGGATCTTACCGAGCTTTCTGTTGAGTTTTGTGTGGATGAAGTGATCAAAGATCGAGGAGGTCTCGACATGAGGAGAAGGAGGGGAGGCAAGAGCTCAAGCTTGGGGATTCCCAAGGCACCCCAAGTAAATATTTAAGGAGACTCAAGTGTCTAAGCTTGGGGATGCCCCGGAAGGCATCCCATCTTTCTTCAACAAGTATCGGTATGTTTTCGTATTCGTTTCGTTCATGCGATATGTGCAAATCTTGGAGCGTTTTTGCATTTAGTTTTCACTTTTCTTTGATGCACCATGCTGGTATGAGATAGTCCATGGTTGATTTATAGAATGCTCTTTGCACTTCACTTATATCTTTTGAGTATGGCTTTATAGAATGCTTCATGTGCTTTGCTTATATCATTTGAAGTTTGGAATGCCTGTTTCCCTACACATAGAAAACCGCCATTTGTAGAATGATCTTTTGCTTCACTTATATTTGTTAGAGTGTCGGTGTCAAAACCGGCGGATCTCGGGTAGGGGGTCCCGAACTGTGCGTCTAAGGCGGATGGTAACAGGAGGCAGGGGACACGATGTTTACCCAGGTTCGGGCCCTCTTGATGGAGGTAATACCCTATGTCCTGCTTGATTATTCTTGATGATATGAGTATTACAAGAGTTGATCCACCACAAGATCAGAGATGCTAAACCCTAGAAGCTAGCCTATGGTATGATTGTATGTTGTCCTACGGACTAAAACCCTCCGGTTTATATAGACACCGGAGGGGGCTAGGGTTACAAAGGTCGGTTACAAAGGAGGAGATATACATATCCGTATTTCCTAGCTTGCCTTCCACGCCAAGTAAAGTCCCATCCGAACACGAGACGAAGTCTTCAATCTTGTATCTTCATAGTCCAACAGTCCAGCCAAAGGATATAGTCCGGCTGTTCGGAGACCCCCTAATCCAGGACTCTCTCAGTAGCCCCCGAACCAGGCTTCAATGACGTCGAGTCTGGCGTGCAGTATTGTCTTCGGCATTGCAAGGCGGGTTCTTCTCCAAATTTTGAATGTCTGTTAAATAGTGTCTTGTCCCATAAATGTTGGACTTCTTGGCTTCTGTGCTCAATAAGGGCTATCTTCCACGCGTCGAAAGAATACGAGGAGCCAGGGCGTTTTTACATTCGCCCCCCTAGCCAGATAAATAAATTGTCTATTAAAGGGATGGGGATTCTTAGATCCAACCCATACCATCCTCTCATAGCGAGAATCCATCAGAGTGCGCTTCGGAAAAATCCACTCCAACATGGCCGACCACCGCAGGTCCTCCTCCCGCCCCCGTAGCCCTAAGCCCGGTGATTGGGAGAGGTGTTCCATCCCACACAATCGATTAGTAGAGTTGCCGACTCAGGGATTTCTCCCTCCAACGTATATGGTCCCCATCCGAGCCAGGCTCGCCACCTATAATGGCGGGGAGCAAGCGGAGAGCTTCCCCAACCCCTCTAAGGGGGAGCAGGTGTGCCTTGTTCCTTACTTACTAAGGGGACTCGGATTTCCAATTCATCCGTTCCTCCGCGGGCTCCTGGAGTTTTACGACCTCCAACTGCATAATTTCACCCCTGCTTCCATATTACATATTGCCGGCTACGTAGCCCTTTGCGAGCTATTTCTGGGCTGCGAGGCTCATTTCGAGCTGTGGAAAAGGTTATTTTGCCTTGTGACCCGCACACAGAAGGGGTCACTTTATCAAGTGGGCGGAGCCGAAATATGGCGCATCGCCGAAACCAGATACCTGTCTGGTACTCCGAAGAAGACGTCCGAGGACTGGCCTTCAGAGTGATTTTATATGGAGGACGTCCCCCTTCCAGACCCTGTTCGGCGGGGTCTTCCTGAGTTCGACAATGCTCCTCTGAAGAAATGCCGAAGCTGGCGCCCACGGAGCCCCCAGGAGGAAGACAACGGAGAAGTTCTTTACCTGATGAACCGGATTAAAGCGCTGGCTCAATCAGGATTGACAATAATTGAGGTTATGTCAATATGCATAATGCGGGGAGTGCAGCCACTTCAATATCGAGGGCACCCCCTGTGGTGTTTAACGAGGAAGATGATGTCACCCGTTGCGGGCGTAGGGGACCGGACTCTGCTGCCGCTTTAGCAAAAATTATGCCCGAGTTGTTCAAGGGAGAGGAAGAGTAGTTCATCCGTATCAGGCCACGAGATGGATTCTCTATGTACAACCCTCCAAGCTGGGTGAGTTATACCTCTTTACTCCCATTATTCCCACATTCTTCGTCGTAGGTACTCACCTTGCCACTGTACGGCAGGAACTGTGAAAAGCTGTAAGGGAGGTCAACATCCCATCTCCACAACCAGAGGACCCTGGCCAGGCCCTCGGTCCCGGACTGAAAGAGGATCCGGACATATTCGTGGAGCTGATAGACAGGCAATTCTACCAACTGAGCTGCGATGACGCCATGGTGGCCATAACGGTCGACTATTCCGGACTGCTCCCTATGTCGCACGTAAGAAAAACCAAAAATCCCAACTCCAAAACTAGGATCCCCTTTTAGACACTTCACCTACCGTACACATATGGTGTTTTACAGGGAAGGCATTCGGGACGCCGTGCCGAACCCGCAGCAACTCGCCAACAAGAGGCACCGAAGCCGGGTAGGCCAAAAAGGAAGGCGGTCAGGATGGAGACGCCGACACAGAGGTATGCCACAAAACCTCGCTCCGTGGTTGTCGTCTTTCTTAAAATGTAATGACGTCCATGCTTCTTCAATAGAAAAAGCGCTCGCTGGAGTATATTCGGAGAGGCTGCCGATCACGCCTCCACCAGTCGGGCTCCAGGGCCGGACATAGAGGCGGAAACCAACATGGGGCGGGCGCCGGATGCTCCTCCTACAGAGGATGCAGATAGACTATCCGCTACAAATTCAGAAGTGGAGAGGGCCATGAATCATAGGCATCGCCGGGCCATACTCCGTGACGCTTGCATCTCTCCAGAGGCATTTGATGCCTTCAATTCTGGAGACGCGTACCTCCGTGCTGCTCAAAATGGTCTGGCCAGAGCCACGGATCAGTATGTAAGGGATGTACGGGTAAGCAAATCTGACGATTATATGCATCAGTAGCCCCTGAGACTTGAAACAGTTGACGCAACTGATTTAAGGATCATTATTTGTGTAGGTTCTTACGGAGAAGAATTCCCAACTGTCTCAAGAGCTGGACGAGTGCAAGGCCCAGCTCGAAGCCGCTGTTGCCGCATTGAAGGAATCCAAAAAGGGTCCCCCTGGTAACTCTTTTGTCTATTGCAAAGAATATCGGTACCAGGTAGTATGCGGCATGTATGCACACCGAACAATAGATGTTGCAGGTGGCGCTGGAGTGAATCCGGAGGCCGTGGAGGCGGATACGGCACGTGATGATCGGCAGCGAAATGCTGGCGAGCGCGTGCTGACGCGAGTCAGGCAGGAGAAAAATGATCTCCAAGATGCCAATATCCGGCCGGGCGTGGAACTGAAGGATGTCCGAGCCCAGCTTGCGGACTCCGTGAAGGAGAATAAACGGCTTCAGCGCGGCATTTTTAGTAAGTGCTTGAACGAACTTTTTAAAGGAGTTCGGCGAAGAAGCCTGCTAACAGCGTTATGTCTGTAGGTATGCTGACGGGTCGTCCCGCAGAGGAGATGCCCGGGTCGTCGGGTGATCTTCTACCAGAGCTCTCACAACTGCACGAACAAGTTCGGCAGGTGATGCAGAGTATTGCCCAAGCCTTGTGGCCCTCCGTGTCCCCACCAGGAGGCATGGGGGAGCTTATAGAGAAGCTCAAGCGAGCGCGGAGGCGCTTCCGATTATAGAAGATATCAGCCTGCCGACAAGGTGCAAGGGAAGCCTGGGCTATGGTGAAGACACGATATACCAAGGCTGACCCAAACCATATGGCCGAGGTCGGACCTGTGGGGCCCGATGGGAAAGAGATCCCCGTCAGTTTAGTGTATGATCAAGAGGATTGTAGGCTAGACAACATGTTGGATGGTATAAAAGAAGAATTTCATCAGTCTTAGTGACTTTGTACTTCAAGTGACATATGTAATGTCCCTACCGGATTGTAAATCATTTGTCATGGCGGACCTTTTCACTTCAACCTCTGGACCCGATAGTCCGGAGTGTATTCGAATACCCACTCGGTTATATAAAAACCGGGGTATGCATGGAAACCAGGCATAGGGGTCATAAATGCTTGAACAGACAAGTACCCAACTAACTATGTTATATTACATGGATAGTAAGAAACATCTTCCAGGGAGAATAGTTCCGTTAAGGGTTCCTTTCCCTGGGTACGCATGCCCTAATGTGCATGTACGAGCTGCGAGACGCGGGTTAAAAACATCTGGGGGCGTGTAGTAATTTAAATGAAAGTCATCTTTTATTCGCCGACCGAATATTCCCTTAAGAACGCTAGCTTTCGGCTTCACCCAGTCTGAGGTACACATCCGGCTGACCCGGCAGTAACAATCACAGAGGTGCTCCCCTTATGCCCTAGCCGAATTAACGGGAACGTAGGGCATAAATACAAGAGCCAGGCAACCCAGCTTGGCCAAAACTTAAGTCATATCGAGGCATATAATGGCGAAAAAAGGTACATGCGGAAGAATAACACATGTGCGGGGCATAAAGCCCGGAAAGGTAATTATATTAAGCTTTTGTATAGGAAGCCCCCAAGTATATTGAGCGCGGATAGCGCATCAAGATTGTGTGACCAAGACACAAGTGTAGCCCTTTAGGGCCTTGAAGAGAAAAGAGAGAAAGAAAGAGAGAAAAAACAAATGTGCAAAAAATTCACGAAGGTATGGAGACGAACATAGAGTCCGGCGCTAGGCGTAGAATCTTCGGAGTCTGGATGCGTTCCATGGGTTTGGCTCGAGTCGATTATTCGATGCATCTCGCAGATGGTACGCTCCACCGGTCAGAACCTGGTCGATAATGAAGGGACCTTCCCATTTGGGCTTGAGCTTGTTCTTTTTCTTCTCCGGTAGGCGTAGAACTAGTTCGCCAACGTTATAGGTTTTGGCCCGCACATCTCTGCTTTGATACCTTCGAGCTTGTTGCTGATAGAATGCGGAACGAGCTTTTGCCACGTCGCGCTCCTCCTCAAGGGCGTCCAAACTGTCCTGCCGATCGAGCTCGGCCTCTCTTTCTTCGTACATGCGCACTCGAGGTGAGTCATGAATTATGTCGCAAGGCAGCACCGCCTCGACGCCGTACACCATAAAAACGGTGTGTATCTGGTAGTGCGATTTGGCGTGGTCCACAGCCCCCAAAGTACGAAGTCGAGCTCCTCTACCCAATGAGTGTCTGATTCCTTTAAAGATCGGACTAATCTGGGTTTAATGCCGCTCATGATAAGACCATTCTCTCGTTCGACTTGACCGTTAGTTTGCATATGATAGACAGAAGCATAATCAAGCTTGATGCCCATGTTGCTGCACCAAAGTTTCACCTCGTCGGCTGTAAAGTTCATGCCGTTGTCAGTGATGATGCTGTGGGGGATGCCATAATGGTGTACAACCCCGGATATGAAGTCTATCACCGGTCCGGATTCAGCCGTTTTGACAGGTTTGGCTTCTATCCATTTGGTGAATTTATCCACCATGACCAGTAAGTATTTTCTCTTATGGGTTCCCCCTTTGAGGGGTCCGACCATATTGAGCCCCCAGACCGCAAAGGGCCAAGTAATGGGGATTGTTTGGAGGGTGGTAGGTGGCATGTGGCTTTGGTTTGCAAAGAGCTCACAACCGACACAATGTTGTACCAGATGTTGTGCATCTGCCCGGGCCGTCGGCCAATAAAAACCTGTACGGAAGGCCTTGCTTACAAGGGCCCGGGCTGCGGCGTGGTGGCCGCCGAGTCCGGCATGGATTTCTGCCAAAAGCTTCTGCCCTTCCTCTTCGGAGATGCTCCTTTGAAGGACTCCGGTTGTGCTTTTCTTATAAAGCTCTCCCTCATGGACCTTGTAGGCTTTAGATTGGCGCACTATGCAGCGGGCCTCGTTTTGGTCCTCGGGTAATTCCTGTCTGGTTAGGTAGGCCAGGAATGGTTCTGTCCATGGGGCGATGACGGCCATTATCACGTGGGCTGAAGGTGTTATTTCGGTGGCAGAGCCTCCGATTGTGTCAGAGTGTTTGGCATCTCGGGTTGTGGCCAGGTCCGGACTATTTTTGCCGGTGTCCCCTTCCCATACTATGGACGGTTTAAATAGTCTTTCCAAGAAGATGTTCGGTGGGACAGGGTCGCGTTTAGCGCCGATACGGGCTAGGATGTCCGCCGCCTGGTTGTTTTCCCGAGCCACATGGTGGAATTCAAGCCCCTCGAACCGAGCTGACATTTTGAGGACGGCGTTGTGATATGCCGTCATTTTCGGATCCTTGGCTTCGAAGTCTCCATTTATTTGGGATATTGCGAGGTTCGCGTCCCCACGCACCTCTAGGCGTTGGATGCCCATGGAGACTGCCATCCGTAGGCCATGTAATAGGGCCTCGTATTCGGCTGCGTTATTGGAGTCTGTGTATAGTATTTGGAGCACGTATTGCACCGTATCTCTGGTGGGGGACGTCAAGACGACGCCAGCCCCCAGACCAGCCAGCATTTTAGAGTCGTCAAAGTGCATGATCCAATTGGAGTATGCGCCGTACTCTTTAGGGAGTTCGGCTTCTATCCACTCGGCTACGAAATCGGCCAGTACTTGTGACTTAATGCCTCGTCGTGGCTTATATGTTATGTCGAATGGGAGGAGCTCGATGGCCCATTTGGCAATCCGGCCCGTGGCATCGCGGTTGTTTATTATGTCATTGAGTGGTACATCGGAGCCACCGTAATAGAACACTCTTGAAAGTAGTGTCGTAATTTCCGGGATGCCATAAATACCGCGTATGCTATCTTTTGGTAATGTGGGTACCGTGATTTGCATGGAGTGAGGACGGTGGATACATAATATACGGGATTTTGAAGTGGAATTTATGTCCGTCCATCTCTCGTTCGACGACGAGCACTGCGCTTACAACTTGGTGAGTTGCCGCTATATATAAAAGCATTGGTTCGTCAACAGTTGGCGCGGCCAGGATTGGGTTGGTGGCCAGGATGGCTTTTATTTCTTCTAGTCCGGCCGTGGCTGCGTCTGTCCACTCGAAGTGTTCGGTGCGCCAAAGAAGGCGGTAAAGGGGAAGTGCCTTTTCTCCTAATCGAGAGATAAAGCGGCTTAAAGCCGCCACGCATCCAGTCAATTTTTGGATTTGCTTGAGGTCAGCTGGGATAGCTAGCTGTGAAAGAGCTCGGATTTTAGCCGGATTTGCTTCAATTCCTCTACTGGAGACGATGAAGCCTAGGAGCTTTCTGGCGAAAACGCCGAAAACGCATTTTTTCGGATAGAGCTTAATGTCGTATGTTCGGAGATTGGTGAACGCGAGCCTCAAGTCTTCTATTAAAGAGTCGACGTGTTTGGTTTCAATGACTACATCGTCTACATATGCCTCCATAGTCTTACCGATCTGCTTTTCCAGACATGTCTAGATCATGCGCTGATATGTTGCACCGGCATTTTTGAGCCCGAAGGGCATTGCGTTAAAGCAGAAGGGGCCGTATGGCATTATAAATGCCGTTGCGGCTCGATCAGACTCCGCCATCTTAATCTGGTGGTAAGCCTTATTAACGTCTTTGAAGTCGACACATAGGCGCCAGGATTTGTCCTTCTTTGGTACCATCACCAGGTTTGCTAGCCAATCCGGATGTTCTATTTCTTTAATGAATCCGGCTTCCAGTAGCTTGGCCAGCTCCCCTCCCATGGATTGTCGCTTAGATTTAGAGAAACGCCGAAGAGTCTGCTTGACCGGCTTGAATCCTTTTAGAATATTAAGGCTATGCTCGGCCAATCTGCGTGGGATTCCTGGCATGTCTGAAGGATGCCAGGCGAATATGTCCCAATTCTCGCGCAGAAACTCCCATAGTGCAGCGTCGACAGCGGGGTCTAACTGTGCCCCAATGGATGCTGTTTTTGTAGGGTCCGTTGGATGGACTTGGAAGTTAACTATTTCGTCCGCTGGTTTAAAGGAGGTGGACATGGATCTTTTGTCTAATATCACGTCGTCCCTGTCCACCGTGGAGCGCAGCGCGGTTAACTCCTTCGCCACAAGGGCTTCGGATAGTGCCTCGAGGGCTAGTGCAGCTGTTTTGTTCTCGGTGCAGAGTGCTATGTCCGGATCACTAGCTAGAGTGATAATTCCCTTGGGTCCGGGCATTTTGAGCTTCATGTACCCGTAATGGGGTATGGCTTGAAAAATCGTGAATGCCTCCCGCCCTAGAAGGGCGTGGTATCCACTACTGAACGGGGCCACTTGGAATATAATTTCTTCGGACCTGTAATTCTCCGGAGTGTCGAATACCACATCAAGTGTGATTTTCCCAGCACAATGTACCTCCCGACTAGCGATGATTCCTCGGAAGGTCGTTCTGCTTTGCTCAATACGGTTGCTATCTATTTCCATTTTTGGAGAGTTTCCTCATAAATGAGGTTTAATCCGCTGCCGCCATCCATGGGCACCTTAGTGAGCCAAAAGCCGTCCACAATTGGACTAAGGAACAAAGCGGCTGGTGCACGGGCTGTTCAGAATTTAGGCTCGTCACTGGCATTGAAGGTGATGGCCATGTTGCTCCATGGATTTATTGCTGCCACGTGGCAGACTTCGACAAGGCTGCGGAGTGCTCGCTTACGCCTATTATTTGAGGCGAAGGTCTCAAGGACCGTTAATATTGTGTTGTTATCCGTGGGGAGGTGCTCTGAGGTATTTTGGGTGAGAAGATCCTCACTGCTTTTGGCCACCTGCCGGAGTACCCAACATGCTCTAAGGTTGTGTGTTGATATGGTATCCGCTGTACTATAGATTTTGCAGGGCCTGTTGAGCCATCCCTCCAATACAGTTCCACGCCCTGTAGTGGGCTTCTGCTTCTTTGTAATTGAGTCGAGCGACTTATGAGAGTGCACCCTTTTAGTTCGGACTAGGGGTTTTGTCAGAGCCGGATTATCCCAAAATTGCGTTTGGGTTTTCTAGGCACTTTCCATCGCATAGTATTTCCGTACTATGGCCGCCAAGTCAGCGAAGTGTGCTACGTCACGGCAACTTATGGTGTTGAGGACTCCCTTGTCCGTGCAATTGTTGCAAAAGAACGAAATTGCATCTTCCTCATGGTAGTCCTTGACCTTGTTCATTACAAGGAGGAATCTGGCCCAATAGTGATGTATTGTTTCTTGGGGCGCTTGCCTAATGTGGGAAAGATCGTTTGTATCTGGGTGGGTGGGTGGATTTAAGTCCAGACCTTGACCCAATCTGTGATCCCGGGGCAGGGGAGTTTCCGATCTTGGAAGTTCGGGCTCCGGGATGTTGCCCTGTGGGTTTGGTATGCGGCCAGATTCTGGATTCAGGGTTAAGGCGGTGTCCTCCCGTGAGTGAGTATCCTGTTCGGAGAGCTCGGAAATCTGGACATAGTTCGTCCTCAGGATAGAGGGATAATCGCCACATTGCTCCTCCACCACCGCTATCTGATGGGTGACCGGCGGAGAGTTAATATCCCTTTGGTCGGGTTTAAGCCCGATCCGATCGTAGTCCATAGTGACTCCTAGAGCAGCAATGCGATCCAAGAGCTCGTTCAAAGAGGAGGGCTCCATCGGATCCATCTGCTCGGCAAATTTTGAGCCGATGTGGAGGCTATTTTCGATGACCCGAGAGGTCATCGCCGGCGCAGCGGCCGAGCGGGCGGTCATGACGAAGCCGCCTAGTCGGAGAGTTTGGCCTACAGCCAGGGCTCCCCCAGAGGTGATGTTGTCCTTGACAACGAGGCGAGCCATCTTCCTTATGATGACGACATAGTGGAACTCTCAATGAAAGCACCAATGTCGGTGTCAAAACCGGCGGATCTCGGGTAGGGGGTCCCGAACTGTGCGTCTAAGGCGGATGGTAACAGGAGGCAGGGGACACGATGTTTTACCCAGGTTCGGGCCCTCTTGATGGAGGTAAAACCCTACGTCCTGCTTGATTAATATTGATGATATGGGTAGTACAAGAGTAGATCTACCACGAGATCAGAGAGGCTAAACCCTAGAAGCTAGCCTATGGTATGATTGTATGTTGTCCTACGGACTAAAACCCTCTGGTTTAT
This sequence comes from Triticum urartu, assembly GCF_003073215.2. Lineage (NCBI taxonomy): Eukaryota > Viridiplantae > Streptophyta > Magnoliopsida > Poales > Poaceae > Triticum > Triticum urartu. Next base: position 154,389,886 of record NC_053023.1, read on the forward strand.
ATAGACACCGGAGGGGGCTAGGGTTACACAAGGTCGGTTACAAAGGAGGAGATATACATATCTGTATTGCCTAGCTTGCCTTCCACGCCAAGTAGAGTCCCATCCGGACACGAGACGAAGTCTTCAATCTTGTATCTTCATAGTCCAACGGTCCTGCCAAAGGATATAATCCGGCTGTCCGGAGACCCCCTAATCCAGGACTCCCTCAGTAGCCCCTGAACCAGGCTTCAATGACGATGAGTCCGGCGCGCAATGTTGTCTTCGGCATTGCAAGGCGGGTTCTGAAGGAAATATGCCCTCGAGGCAATAATAAAGTTATTATTTATCTCCTTATATATCATGATAAAAGTTTATTATTCATGCTAGAATTGTATTAACCGGAAACATAATACATGTGTGAATACATAGACAAACAGAGTGTCACTAGTATGCCTCTACTAGACTAGCTTGTTAATCAAAGATGGTTATGTTTCCTAACCATGGACAAAGAGTTGTCATTTGATTAACAGGATCACATCATTAGATGAATGATCTGATTGACATGACCCATTCCATTAGCTTAGCACCCGATCGTTTAGTATGTTGCTATTGCTTTCTTCATAACTTATACATGTTCCTATGACTATGAGATTATGCAACTCCCGTTTGCCGGAGGAACACTTTGTGTGCTACCAAACGTCACAAAATAACTGGGTGATTATAAAGGAGCTCTACAGGTGTCTCCAAAGGTACATGTTGGGTTGGCGTATTTCAAGATTAGGATTTGTCACTCCGATTGTCGGAGAGGTATCTCTGGGCCCTCTCAGTAATGCACATCACTTAAGCCTTGCAAGCATTGCAACTAATGAGTTAGTTGCAGGATGATGTATTACAGAACGAGTAAAGAGACTTGCCGGTAACAAGATTGAACTAGGTATGGGATACCGACGATCGAATCTCGGGCAAGTAACATACCAATGACAAAAGGAACAACGTATGTTGTTATGCGGTCTGACCGATAAAAGATCTTCGTAGAATATGTAGGAGCCAATATGAGCATCCAGGTTCCGCTATTGGTTATTGACCAGAGACATGTCTCGGTCATGTCTACATTGTTCTCGAACCCGTAGGGTCCGCACGCTTAAGGTTACGATGACAGTTATATTATGAGTTTATGCATTTTGATGTACCGAAGGTTGTTCGGAGTCCCGGATGTGATCACGGACATGACGAGGAGTCTCGAAATGGTCGAGACATAAAGATTGATATATTGGAAGCCTATGTTTGGATATCGGAAGTGTTCCGGGTGAAATCGGGATTTTACCGGAGTACCGGGAGGTTACCGGAACCCCCTGGGAGGTATATGGGCCTTAGTGGGCCTTAGTGGAAGAGAGGAGAGGTGGCCAGAGATGGGCCGCGCGCCCCTCCCCCCCTTGGTCCGAATTGGACAAGGAGAGGGGGCTGGCCCCCCTTCCTCCTCTCTCTCCTCTTTCCCCCCCTCCACGAATCCTATTCCAACTAGGAAAGGGGGGGGGAGTCCTACTCCCAGAGGGAGTAGGACTCCTCCTGGCGCGCCTCTCCTGGCCGGCCGGCCCCCCTCCCTTGAACCTTTATATACGGAGGCAGGGGCACCCCCTAGAGACACAAGTTGATCCATGTGATCATATTCTTAGCCGTGTGCGGTGCCCCCTTCCACCATAGTCCTCGATAATATTGTAGCGGTGCTTAGGCGAAGCCCTGCGACGATAGTACATCAAGATCGTCACCATGCCGTCATGCTGACGGAACTCTTCTCCGACACTTTGCTGGATCGGAGTCCGGGGATCGTCATCGAGCTGAACGTGTGCTAGAACTCGGAGGTGCCGTAGTTTCGGTGCTTGATCGGTCGGGCCGTGAAGACGTACGACTACATCAACCAAGTTAACGCTTCCATTGTCGATCTACAAGGGTATGTAGTTCATACTCTCCCCTCCCGTTGCTATGCATCACCATGATCTTGCGTGTGCGTAGGAAATATTTTGAAATTACTGCGTTCCCCAATAGGTTCTTCCTCCGAATACATCACGGAAGAATTTGAATACAAGGATAGTGTCCGACCCTGCAAAATAAGTTCCACATACCACCGTAGAGAGAATAGTATTTCCAAAAATCTAATTTGCTGACTTGTTTTGGCAACACAACATTATGTCATGGCCCGGTCATTATTCGAACCGTTTCCTTTAACTAGCCCCGCACATAACGCGAGGCAGTTTTTTGACACGTCTTGTCAAAGCAGAGATCGTGTCCCCTTATCACGGGATTCTCATCAATACGGGCATGGGTAACCCAACCGCGCCATCGATTACGGTGCTTGGGGGATAAGCAAGTTTTACCAGGCTAGTGGGGACGCATAGTTTCTTCCGCCCATATAAAGGGATAAGGATTCACATTTTTCATCCACGCCTTCTTCCTCCTTTGCTCATCCATTTTCGCACACTCGAGCTCCAGCACCCAAGTCCGCATTTCCCACCTCGACCTTCTCCAACCATGTCTGGAGCGGGAGGCAGGTGGATGGTCTCCTCCATCATGGAGGGACACATCAAGAAGCTGAGGAGAGCCGGATACCTGCCCGATGACATCGCGCACCGGCTCCCAGATGAGGGGCAGCTCATCCCCACCCCCAGGCCCCATGAGTGGGTAGTGTTCCTTATCCATTTTCTCCACAGACTGGGATTCCCTCTCCACCCATTCGTCCGGGGGCTCATGTTCTACTACGGCCTGGATTTCCACGATCTGGCCCCGAACTTCATCCTCAACATCTCGGCATTTATCATCGTGCGCGAGGCCTTCCTCCGCATCAAGCCCCACTTCGGCTTATGGCTGAAGACCTTCAATGTCAAGCCGAAGGTAGTGAGCAGCCGCCAGGCGGAGTGCGGAGTCGCCATGGTGGGCAAGATGCCCAACGTCACATGGCTCGAGGGCTCCTTCATGGAGACCGTAAAGGGGTGGCAATCAGGGTGGTTCTACATCACCGAGCCGCGTGACCCTAAATGGGCAGCGGCCCCCGAGTTCCGATCTGGCATCCCCACACGGCTCACCTCCTGGCAAGAGAAGGGCCCGTCCTGGGATAGTTCGGGAGGGCTGACCGGACTCCAAACATGTATTCAAAACATGGTGAACAAGAAGCTCAAACTCGTCAACGTAGTCCAGGTCATGCTCATCCGCCGGATCCTCCCGTGCCAACAACGGGCTTTCAACTTGTGGGAGTTCGACCTGGCCCAGCGCCGAACTCTGAACATGCTCTTCGACACAACTCACGAGGATGCCTGGAGGGTGCTATTCAAGGGTGCCGAGGTTCCCCCTCCCACTACCGAGGATCGCGGATTCTGCGCGAAGCGCCAAGCCAGCGCGGTAAGCTGTTTCACCTCTCACAGGATACTTGTTTTTCAAAGTTTGACTCTATGCGGGATGTAAGCTCCCGTACCTTCGACAGGACTGGCAGGAGACGGCTGGACAGATCGACTGCCCGGCTCCTTTGCCGGAAGGCCCAGCAGACGCTCTCCTGACGAAGATGTTGACTCCGGCTCCTTACAAGGTGCCGGAGAAGACCAAGAAGGCCAAGTGAACCCGAAAGAGTTCCCGACGCCAGGCGTCATCGGACTCATCGTCCGATAACTCTGCGACACACTCCTCCCTTGAAGACGAGGAGGAAGAAGAAGATGCTCCCCCTTCAGATGGGGGAGACAAGAAAAGGAAGGCCGCCCCAACTGGGGAGGCCGAAGGGTCCAAGAAGGGAAGGACTCTCCTTCCGGACATTTCCACCACCGCCGCCGAAGGTGAAGACGACTGGCTGCTCGGGGACAAGCCCCTGGCGAAGTCGTAAGTATTCGGATACCAGAGTAACTCATAGCATTCCTTTGTCACACGGCTTCCCCGAATGCCGAATATGATTATGCAGGCCGCCACGAGCCCGTATCGGTGTATCGTCGGACGGCTCCCTGGGCTCGTCGGATATGGATAGCGATCCACTTCCGCCCGCCACCTCCCCTTGCCCTGCGGACGACGCCGACGTATTGTCTCAAGAGGCACCGGGTCGAGGGCAGACAGTCCCGGAGGCGCCTCAAGGTGACCTTCCGGACTACGGGAGCAGAGGGAACAAGGCCCCTGAGGGCTTCGAGTTCGGCCCTCAGCCGAACACCGCACCGAAACCTCCAGTGGTTCCGGACTCGGGCAGGCGGCCTCCTTCCAAGAGGGGCAAGACGCCTGTGCCGGTGACCTCTGTCCATCCAGAGGCGCCGGACAATCTGCTGGGAGCGCTTCGCAGCGCTTCCATCGACGAGGAGCACCGTACTATTATGAGTGCAGTGGTGCAGAAGGTTCAGTCCGCCAAAAGCGGATTGACTGAAGCCTGTGCCAGCCTTCTAACAGGCTTTGAGGTAAGTGTTTAAAATATAGGAAAAATATTACCGCATAGACAGTAGCCCCTGATGCTCTGTTCGGTGTTCACAAAGAAAAGCCGAACAGAGGATCAAACAATATCGCAGGAGTCTAATATAAGTATGTCAATATGCGTATGCAGGCTTCGCTGCTGGCATCTACCGCACTGACTGCGGAGGTCACCGCACTGAAGCGGGACCTTAAAGGGTCCGAGGACGAGCTCGGCCTTGCCAAGAGGCAGCTCGAGGAGAACAAAGGTAAGTAGTACCTAGTCTATGGATATGTATAAAAAGAATGCGATTGCAAAATGACAGGATCATCATGAATTTGCCAGGGGCCACAACCGAAGTGGCGACCCTAAAGCAAGTGATGTCCGAGGCCGAAGATAAAGCGGCCAAGGAGCGCACCGAGCGGGAAAGGCAAGAGGCTCGGGTGAGCGAGGTGCAGCAAGAGCTCCAGGCTCTCGTGACGAAGCACGAGGCGTTGGAGCTTGACTCGAAGACGCGAGAGTCTGAGCTTGCCGCGGCCCTCGAGAGCGCAAAGAGTGCCAAGGCCGAAGCCCAAAAGGCCCTCCAGGAGATTGACGCGATGACGAAAATAGTGGCGGTTAAGGAATTCTATATGCAAGGCAAGCATGTGAAAGTAAATTACCTATTACTTACCTGAATCCGGAGCTCTTCGGGAGCATTCGCAAATTTGCCCCGCAGCGTGTCGGATGCCGCATAGTTTTATCAGGCCGAGGAGGGAAGCTCAACGGAGAAGCTGTTCTGGTCTCAGTATACCGGGACCGAACACCCGGTGCCTATGAGCGACCAGCTGAAACAGCTGGTCGAGCTACACAAGGCGGCCGAACAGGCCATGAAGGGCTTTATAGTCCGGCTGTGGCCTGGCGACGCCCTTCCGAACAGCTACTTCGGCCTGGTGAGGCGGCTTGTGGATGCCTGCCCACGGCTGGAAGTCGTCAAGCGGTCCGTCTGCATCGAAGGTGCACGCCGGGCTTTCGCCCGTGTGAAGGTGCAATGGGCCAAGTTAGACGCCGTGAAGCTGATCAAGGAAGGACCGCCGCAGGGCAAGGAGCATCGCACCCCCGAAATTTATTATGAGGGTGTCCTGAAGGGTGCCCGTCTTGTAGCGGACGAATGTCCAAAGATTGTAATATTTGAGTAAACTTGCTCATGCGATCCTGTATGATGAAAACTTGTTTCATATGCGCTATGCAACGCTTGTTTGAATTTAAAATATTACCTTCTGTTTGGCGGTTTATCTGATCTGAGAGATGGCTAGTCCTCGGCTTCTGCCCCCATGCCGCGAGTGCTGGGGTGTTCGGGATAAACCTGAGCACTCTTGTTCCCATTTTTGGGTCCTTCGAGGGAGGTGCTTAGCACAGTGAACAAGGCAACCGGACTAATAATGCTTTATCACTCTCACTTAGCCATAGAATTCTATAATTTTAAATTTCTGCGAAGCCCCTGGTATTCGGAAGGCCAAATTCGGGGCACGATACACGCCTTTAAGCCGGACAGGACCGGCTCCTCGCTCTAAGAGGCATAAGTCTTTAGGGACTCGAAACCTCGCCGAACAACGACCAGTCTCTCGCCTTATCATGACAGTCAGTTTTAGCTTTCTCTACTGAGGTTCTTAGCCCAGCAGAACCGGGGCACAATCACAGTAGTTCTCCTAGTGCTACCTTAGCCGATAGAGCGGAACGCAAGGTACCAAAACATAGGAGCCGGGCAAACCCAACATTTGACCAAAGACATGATTCGGAGCTGATGCATATAATGCTATAAGTTCGGGGTGCCGCACTTGTGAAAGTGTTCGGACTTTTCACACCATAATGTGGGGTACTTAAGCCCCTGGTGTATTGGCCATACCAAAGTGTACGGTTGCAAGGCGTCATTAATGAACACACATATATATATATAACGAGAATGCAATAATAGTCGTAATATTATTCATTGTTTATTCAAAAAGGTGCGTTAAAGCAGAATGATACAGATAGTGCGGTAAGCAAAAAGTAGGACTATGTCCCTTCCAAGGGAAAGCTGAGGAATAGTATTAAAGCAAATATTTCACTCGTTATCGTAATCCACCTAGGAGTTCCATGGTGTAATGTAGCTTTCTACCTCCTTGGTTGCTGCATCATGTGTTCGGCAATCATGCTGCCGGACAGGGCTTCCAGAGATTAAAGTCCTGAAAGAGAAAAATAACAAAGCGGGAAGCCCCTAGTGCGGTTTAAGCCGTGTCTTGGGGCGTGCCGTAGTTGTGCCCCCCTCCCCACCTGTGTCCATGGTATTTTTAATGTGTAATTATGTACGCGTGGCGCGGATTTTGCTGTTTGGCTTGGGCCGGGGCGGGGGCCGCATTGCTACGCGAGCTCAGATCGTGCCAGGCGTCTAGTTGCCGATTACTCCGAGCGCGCTTGAAGGTGTCCGGGTCTTGAAACGCCGAATTGGTGGATTGCCTTGAGAGGCTGCTTTGCACTTCTGCTGCGAGGGCCCCAGTGTGCTCCTCCATGCGGAGAGAGCTATAACACCCTCGATGCGACTATATCTCCCACGTGTCGAGGCACGACTTAGAGGCATAATCGCATTGAAGGCATATGCCGCAAGTTAGGCAATCTTCACAACATCCCATGTAATATAGATAATAAAAGGGGAGATAACATAGTTGGCTTACACTCGCCACTTCAATCAAGTACATAAATAACATTACATCATTCAAACACTCATGGCCCGACTACGGCGCCAAAATAAAAGATAACCCAACATGCGGCATGGTCCTGATCACCCCCAACTGAGCACCACTACTGATCATCAGGAAAGGAAACATAGTAACGTTGAGAGTCTTCGTCGAACTCCCACTTGAGCTCAAACGCGTCTCCTGGAGCGGAATCATCGGGCCCTGCATCTGGTGTAATATTAATCTGTGAGCCACAGGGACTCAGCAATCTCGCACCCTCGCGATCAAGACTATTTAAGCTTATAGGTAAGGCAAGGTAAATATATGGAGCTGCAGCAAGCGACTAGCAAATATGGTGGCTAACTTATTCGCAAAAGAGAGCGAGAAGAGGAGGCAAAGCGCGAGCGAGAAACTAGAGGACAACCTGCGCAAACATTACTCCAACACTGTGTCCACTTCCCGGACTCCGCCGAGAAGAGGCCATCACGGTAACACACTCAGTTGATTCATTTTAATTAAGTTAAGGTTCAAGTTATCTACAACCAGACATTAACAAATTCCCATCTGCCCATAACCGCGGGCACGGCTTTCGAAAGTTCAAAACCCTGCAGGGGAGTCCCAACTTAGCCCATGACAAGCTCTCACGGTCAACGAAGGAATAGACCTCCTCCCAAGATGTTCCGATTAGACTCGGTATCTCGGTTCTTCAAGACACTTCGACAGGTTAAAACAAGACCAGCAACACCGCCCGAATGTGCCGACAAATCCCGATAGGAGCTGCACATATCTCGTTCTCAGGGCACACTCAGATTGTCTTAGGTACGGGTAGGCCAGCCCAGAGTGGTCCCTGGTGGCCACCGGCAGCTGACAGGTGGACCAACACTCAGAGGAGCACTGGCCCGGGGGGTTTAAAATAAGATGACCCTCGGGCTCCGGAAACCCAAGGGGAAAAGAGGCTAGGTGGCAAATGGTAAAACCAAGGTTGGGCATTGCTGGAAAAGCTTTAATCAAGGCAAACTATCAAGGGGTTCCCATTATAACCCAACCGCGTAAGGAACGCAAAATCCGGGAACATAACACCGATATGACGGAAACTAAGGCGGCAAGAGTGGAACAAAACACTAGGCGAGAGGCCGAGCCTTCCACCCTTTACCAAGTATATGGATGCATTAATATAACAAGATAATATAATGATATCCCAACAAGTAAATAAAAGTTCCAACAAGGAACGGCCTCCAATCTTCACCTGCAACTAGCAACGCTATAAGAGGGGCTGAGCAAAGCGGTAACATAGCCAATCAACGGTTTGCTAGGACATGGTGGGTTAGAGGTTTGACATGGCAATTTGGGAGGCTTGAAAGCAACTGGTAGGCATCGTAGCATTGGCATAGCAAAAGAGCGAGCAAACTAGCATAGCAAAGATAGTAGTGATTTCGAGGGTATGATCATCTTGCCTGCACAGTTGTCAGAGTTGACTGGATCCTCGAACGCAAACTCAACGGGCTCCTCGTTAGCGAACTCGTCTCCCGGCTCTACCCAAATAAGACAAACAAACAACAAGGGCACAATCAACCACGTGCAAGGATCAAACAAGATGATGCAAAGATGATATGCTATGCGGGATGCGATGCGGGATGCATATGCAAGATGTGACAGGGAATGCATGAACCTGGCCTCAACTTGGAAATCCAAGTGTGCCACTGGAAAGATGAGATGAAATCGCTTGAAAACGATATAAAGAACGCCGGAAACGGAGTTACGGTTTGGAAATGGCAAGCAATTGAAATATGACACCGGTCTGCGATTTACAGCAAGTAGCCATCTAAATGTAATGAGAAGAACTTGCTACAGCACCCAAACATCACAAAAAAATACATGGCAGGGATGCATTCATGATGCTTAACAAAAGTCTAGCACTGAGCTACGGCCAATTCATCCATTAACAGGTTCAAACAAGCATGGCAAAAATGCAAATGACAAACAGATTTCAGACTTAGTGAAATTAACACTTGTCTGGAATTTCAGATCAGGTAGCTCTCTTCGGAGCAACAAAACTACATGCTACAGGACCTGAACAGGGCAAAGTAAAGCATGGCATGGAGCTACTCAAAGATATTAACAAAAGTCCCTTAGTGACCTTGAGCCAAAAGGGATCAGAAAATACAATTGCAAGCATGTGAACATAGCAAAACATAATCAGATCATAGACTTCGTGAAAACTGAAGCATGCTAAAAACAGATATCAAGTAGGCATGTTTACGAGCTCGATGCACTCAATACGGAGCAAGTCATGATAAGCTAAGCATACATCCATCAAGAACACACAAAATGCAAGCTATACATGTCAAGAACAATAGCATAGCATGCACCGATCAACTACCACATCGTCGGCAAAATTGCAAACAAGTTGACAATCTGCCCAGATTCACAAAGTAGCAAAAGTAAAGCTCGATTGACTCAAGCTAGGGTGTTCCATAATTGCAAACAAAGACATGGATGGATAAAGCACTACAAGATTAACAAAACATCCTTACTGATCATCCTCAAAAGAGGCACGGATCACTAGGAAAGAACATGAACATATGGCCATATGAGATAAACAGCTCAAGGACTTAGTGGAATTGCCAAGTCCCTGAAATCAGAATTACCAAGTGCACCACTTTGCAAGCTTGTGCTAGTCACCACACACATCACAAAAATACATGGGCTGCACCTCTGGAAAGATGGCAAAACCCTTAACAAAACATATGTAGAGCATCAGGGCATATCATGCACAAAATAATCATGGCAAAAATGACAAAAAGCTAAATGGAGTAGCAGATTTGACAAGAATCTCAAGTAGCCCTCTTCTAACAGCATTTCGGCATCAAGATGAACTCAAATGAAAATTATGCAATGGAATGAAATGATGTACTCTCTGAGGTGAACATTTTGATATGCTATATGCCAAAAACGGAGTTACGGATGTGGATATACAAGGCTAGGAACAGGAGCATATGGACTAGAAAATTTCGGGGACTTAGAAAAAAAGAACCACCAGATCTAGGGTTTCGGTGGCACGCAATCCGAGGTCGACCGGATCCCTCGCCGGAGTCGTTGGCCAGGGCGGCGGCCGGAGCGGGAGGAATAGGCGGCCGAAGGGAGGAAGAGGCCGGGGCGGCGGAGAGGAGGCGAGGGGCGGCGGAGCCGCGGCGGCCGGCGACGAGGCGAGGTGGCGGCGCACGGTGGTGGCGGAGCGGCGCCGGGCGGCGGCGGCTGGCGGCGGAGGCGGCGGGGCCGGCGAACGGGGTGAGGAGGCAGGCGGCTTTGGGCGGCGGCGCGGGGGAGATGGGCCGCGGGGGCCTTCCCTGGGCTCGGCGGGCCGCGGCGCGGGAGGTGGCTGGCGTGCCACGTGGCGCGACTGGAGAGGACGGCGGCGATGTCCGGCACGCGGACGGACGTGTCCGGCGCGCTGCGGGGAAAAAATATCTAGGGTTAGGGGGAAGGAGACCCGGGATTTCATGGAGGGATCTATTTATAGGCATAGAGGGAGCTAGGAGAGTCCAAATAAGGTGCGGTTTTCGGCCACGCGATCATGATCAAACGCTCTAGATGATGGAGCAGGTTTAGGTGGGTTTTGGGCCAAATTGGAGGGGTGTTGGGATGCAACACACACGAGGCCTTTTTGCTCCCTCGGTTAACCGTTGGAGTATCAAATGAAGTCCAAATGATACGAAACTTGACAGGCGGTCTACCGGTAGTAAACCAAGGCCGCTTGGCAAGTCTCGGTCCAATCCGGAAATATTTAAGCCCCACACATGAAAGAAAGGTAGAAATGACCACCGGAGGAGAACGAAGCGCCGGAATGCAAAACGGACAACGGAGAAAATGCTCGAATGCATGAGATGAACACGTATGCAAATGCAATGCACATGATGACATGATATGAGATGCATGACAACGACAACAACACGTGGAGACAAAAACCCGAACCCGAGAAAATAAAATAACTTAAAGCCAGAAATGGCAAGAGTTGGAGTACAAATTGGGAAATTTACATCCGGGGTGTTACAACACTCCACCACTACAAAAGGATCTCGTCCCGAGATCTAGGATTGAAAGAACGCCGGGTACTCAGAACGGAGGTGATCCTCGCGTTCCCAGGTAGCTTCACGGTCAGAATGGTGTGACCACTTGACTTTGAGAAATTTGATTGACTTGTTGCGAGTCTTGCATCCAGTCTCTTCAAGAATAGCAACTGGGTGCTCACGATAGGAGAGATCTTCTTGGAGCTCAATGTCCTCGAAGTTGACGGTGCGGTCAGGAGTCTTGAAGCACTTTCAAAGCTGAGAGACATGGAACACGCCATGAAAATTTTCAAAGTTTGAAGGAAGCTCGAGTTGATAGGCGAGGTCGCCTCTCTTGCTGACAATCTTGAAAGGTCCCACGTATCTAGGGGCAAGCTTCCCTTTGATACCGAAGCGACGAGTACCTTTCATAGGAGAGACGCGGAGGTAAACATGATCTCCAATCTCGAAAGCCAAATCATGGTGCTTACTATCATAGTAGCTCTTTTGACGGGATTGGGCTGCTTTGAGGTTATCACGAATGACTTTGCACATTTCCTCTGCCTCTGTGATTAAGTCATTTCCCAAAAGCTGACGTTCACCGATTTCAGACCAGTTGAGAGGGGTACGGCACTTCTTGCCATACAGAATTTTGAATGGGGCCTTGCCCGAACTTGCTTGAAAACTGTTATTGTAGGAGAATTCAGCATAAGGAAGACAATCCTCCCACTTCATGCCGAAGGAGATCACACAAGCCCTGAGCATATCTTCCAAAATCTGGTTGACACGCTCGACTTGACTGCTAGTTTGAGGATGGAAATCTGTGCTGAAGCGGATGTTGGTGCCCATGGCCTTCTGAAAAGAATCCCAAAACTTGGATGTAAAGATGTTGCCACGGTCTGAAGAGATCACTTGTGGAATACCGTGCAAAGAGACAATCCGAGAGGTATAGAGTTCCGCCAATTCAGCTGCAGTGATTGACTCTTTGATAGGCAGAAAATGAGCCACTTTGGTGAGTTTGTCGATGACAACGAATATAGCATCATTGCCACGTTTGGACTTTGGAAACCCAGTCACGAAGTCCATTTCAATGTGGTCAAACTTCCATTCTGGAATGGCAAGAGGTTGGAGGAGACCAGCTGGCCTTTGGTGTTCTGCCTTCACTCTTCTGCAGACATCACATTCGTTCACGAATTGAGCAATCTCGCGCTTCATTCGAGTCCACCAATAAGCCTGCTTGAGGTCCTGATACATCTTCGTGCTCCCAGGGTGGATGGAGAGGAGAGAATTGTGAGCCTCGTTCATGATCACTTTACGGAGGTCACCTTTGGGTACAACAATACGATCCTCGAAGAAGAGAGTATCTTTGTCATCAAGGCGGTAGCACTTGTACTTGGGTTGACTCTTGGCAATCCCAATCTTCACCTTTTCACCATAGCATCAAGAAGCTGGGCTTGGTGAATCTGGTCTTCCAAGGTAGGAGAGACTTGAAGGTTGGCGAGGAAACCTTGAGGAACAACTTGCAGATTAAGTTTGCGGAAAGCTTCACAAAGCTCGGGTTGATAAGGCTTAAGAATCAGACTGTTGCAATAAGCCTTTCTGATCAATGCGTCAGCAATCACATTGGCCTTGCCTGGAGTATACTCGATACTCGGATTATACTCTTGAATCATTTCGACCCATCGAGTTTGCCTGAGGTTGAGATTAGGCTGAGTGAAGATGTACTTGAGACTCTTGTGATCAGTGAAAATGTCCACTTTTCTTCCCAATAAGAGATGTCTCCAAGTCAAAAGAGCATGCACAACTGCCGCCAACTCGAGATCATGAGTGGGGTAGTTCTTCTCATTAGGCTTCAACTGGCGAGAGGTATAAGCAACACCTTTCTTCTCTTGCATCAATACTGCGCCAAGACCTTGGAGAGAGGCATCACAAAAGACCTCGTACGGCTTGGATTCATCAGGCGGAGTCAGAACTGGAGCAGTGATCAATTTCTCTTTCTAGGTGTTGAAAGCAAAGTCACACTCCGGAGACCAAACGTACTTGACATGCTTATGGAGGAGATTAGAGAGAGGCTTCGCGATCTTAGAAAAGTTTTCAATGAATCTTCGACAGTAGCTTGCGAGACCGAGGAAGCTATGGAGTTGCTTCACGTTCTGAGTAGGTTCCCAATTCACAATTGCAGACACCTTCTCAGGATTCATGGCAATGCCCTTGGCAGAGATGATATGACCAAGATAAAGAACCTCATCGAGCCAAAATTCACACTTGGAGAACTTGGCGTAGAACTGGTGTTCTCTGAGCTTATCGAGTACCAAATGCAAGTGCTTGGCATGATCTTCCTTGTTCTTGGAGAAAACCAGAATGTCGTCGAGATAGACCAAAACAAAGTCATTGGTGTAGGCGTTGAAGATGAAGTTCATCATACGAGAGAACGTCGGAGGAGCGTTGACGAGGCCAAAAGACATGACAGTGTATTCATATGAACCAAAGCTTGTCCTGAAAGCCGTCTTGGGAATATCTTGCTCACGGATTCGAATCTGATGATAAACCATACGGAGATCAAGCTTGGAGAATACTTGGGCACCTTTGAGTTGTTCGAACAGCTCGTTGATGTTGGGAAGTGGGTATTTGTTCTTGATGGTCTTCTTGTTCAATGGACGGTAATCAACACAAAGCCGGTCCGTTCCATCCTTCTTCTTCACAAAAAGAACACCACAACCCCACGGAGAAGAACTAGGCCAGATGAGACCCATTCTCTCTTGAATATCGAGTTGCTTCTTCAGCTCCTTAAACTCTTCAGGTCCGAGCTTGTAAGGACGTTTGCACACAGGTTCCGTGCCGGGCTCAAGATCAATAACGAATTCAACTGGCCGGTGCGGAGGCATTTCTGGAAGCTCTTCTGGAAAGACGTATTGATATTCGCAAACGACTGGAATTTGCGAGATAGCATCCAGTTCACCCTTCTCATTGAGAGAAAACAGACGGGTAGTATCATCACGAGCGGCAAAGACAATTACATCCTCAAACGAATGAGTCAACTGAATCTGCCTGGCTGCACAATCAAGATGCGCCTTGTGCTTAGAAAGCCAACCCATTCCGAGAATAAGATCAATATCCGAGTCACCAAGAACCGTAGGAGAAGATAGAAACTTGTAGTCTCCCAAAGTGATAGTAACATCCGGAGCAATGGAGTTAGCATGCATGCGCCTACCGGGAGATACAACTGCTAATGGACTAGGCAAAATTTGCAAAGCCAAACCATGCTTAGATGAAAACGGTCTCGAGATGAAACAATGCGATGCACCTGTGTCAAAAAGAACTTTTGCAGGAATATCGTTAACTGGAAGGTTACCCATGATGACATCTGATGAATCCTCTGCCTGAGCTGCATTCATCAAGTTGACCTTGGCGTGCTTGGGGTTATGCTTGACCACAGCTGTACTTGCCGATCTGACAGGAGGAGGAGGAGGAAGACGCCTCTGGTTGAAACACTTGTTGGCATAGTGACCCTTCTGTTGGCACTTGTTGGACGGTGATACGGAGCACTCGATCTTGGAGGTTGAGACGAAGTCTTGTTCTGAAAGCCAGGGTTGGGTGGGTGGGAAGATCCACTGCCACCTTTGCTCTTCTGCTGATACGGCTGACGGAACAGAGGAGGAGGAAGCCAATACTTCTGCTGCTTGGCCACTTGAGTAGAGAAAGAAGGAGTAACATCTCTGACTCGCTTCTTGGAAGCATCACACCTCAATTGAGCAGCCTCTTGCTTCAATGCCATGTTGTAGAACTCATCGTATCTCAAGGGCTCAAAGAGAACAAGAGCTAGCTGAATTTCTTCTCTGAGACCACCCCCTGAACTGGTATATCATGCTCTTCTCATCAGGCACGTCCTGCTTAGCAAAGCGGGTGAGCTTCTGGAACAACTTGTTGTATCATAGACAGACAAAGAGCCTTGCTTCAGGTTGCGGAATTCCTCACGCTTGCTTTCAACCATGCTCTGGGGAATATGATGAGCTCGGAAATCTCGACGGAATTCATCCCAAGTGATAACACGTCCACCTCTGGAGTCCTTGTACTACTGGAACCATTCTGCAGCTTGATCTTTGAGTTGGAAGGAAGCGAACTTGACAAAGTCCTCAGGCCTGACGTTACTGCACTCGAAATGCTTGCACAGATCCACAAGCCAATCGTCAGCATCGGTTGCCTCAACACAATTGCTGAAAGTCTTTGGCCCATTAGCAAGGAACTAGTTGAGTGTAGCAAAGTAATTCTGATTGTTGCCTTGGTTCCCTTGGTTGCCTTGATTGCGCTCTTGGAGAATTTGCATGGTCAACTGTGTGTTTGCATTGGTTGCGGCCATCACAGCTTGCCATGCCTCCGGAGGAGGGGGAGGTGGTGGCGGATTAGGATTCGGAGTCATGCGCGTTGGAGAAGCCATCCTGAAGAGGTTGACATCCATTAGCACATTCATAGACAAATATTGAAGCTGAATCCAACGGAATGAAAATTGCAACATATAGTCTTCACATCCGAACAAAACGAACGAATGCATTCCTCTTGAAATGGTCACATATCCATAAATTGAGAAGCCACTTAGAATTAAGGTAGAGAAATAAATCAACAAGGTACAGATCAAGAACGAATAATCGGTAAGAAATCCCAATCTCAAACCAATATCTGTGGAAGAAGAACTAGAGCTACTAGAATTCCCACCTATGAAACTCCCGAACCTTTCCGGTTATGCAATCAGGTGTTGGGGATACAGGGGAAGCATAATATCTCACCCAAATCTAGCAAATCCTACATCCAGCTGTATCCATCCTTCAACACATAACCAAGAAACCTTCGGAAACAATCTACCTCAACCTTCGAAAAGCATCCGTTATACAAGTTATGGCGATACTCCCGAACTCCCGCCCCAGTACTGGGTGGCGTCGAGGTTATCTCACCAACGAACTGCATAAAAGAGATTTTCGATGTCGGCGTACTAAACTCAGGTATTCCAGAACTGCAACGATAAAATTATGACAACAACACCTCAGAGCTCAACTCCCCGGGACACTTCCATAAAACCCCTGACAGGAGGCACCAAGACAATGTTCTCATCATAAAACCATCGGAACGATTCCAAGATACCCGCGTGATCCTAAAAAAAATTTAGTGAAATTTGAGAAGAGAAGAGTCAAAACTCTACGTCAGGATGCCTTACCAGAGCGATGAGGAGACTGGGGACTAAAAAGAATTCCTAAACTCTCCGATATATAGTTCCTAATTGACTCAAAACATTTTTCTAGACACAACTCGGCCGCTAAAAACGATCAAGCAATGGGGCTCCTAAGGTCGGGGAAGGCTCTGATTACCAACTTATAACACCCTCGATGCGACTATATCTCCCACGTGTCGAGGCACGACTTAGAGGCATAATCGCATTGAAGGCATATGTCGCAAGTTAGGCAATCTTCACAACATCCCATGTAATATAGATAATAAAAGGGGACATAACATAGTTGGCTTACACTCGCCACATCAATCAAGTACATAAATAACATTACATCATCCAAACACTCATGGCCCGACTACAGCGCCAAAATAAAAGATAAGCCAACATGCGACACGGTCCCGATCACCCCTAACTGAGCACCACTACTGATCATCGGGAAAGGAAACATAGTAATGTTGAGAGTCTTCGTCGAACTCCCACTTGAGCTCAAACGCGTCTCCTGGAGCGGAATCATCGGGCCCTGCATCTGGTGTAATAGTAATCTGTGAGCCACAGGGACTCAGCAATCTCGCACCCTCGCGATCAAGACTATTTAAGCTTATAGGTAAGGCAAGGTAAATATATGGAGCTGCAGCAAGCGACTAGCAAATATGGTGGCTAACTTATTCGCAAAAGAGAGCGAGAAGAGGAGGCAAAGCGCGAGCGAGAAACTAGAGGACAACCTGCGTAAACATTACTCCAACACCGTGTCCACTTCCCGGACTCCGCCGAGAAGAGGCCATCATGGTAACACACTCAGTTGATTCATTTTAATTAAGTTAAGGTTCAAGTTATCTACAACCGGACATTAACAAATTCCCATCTGCCCATAACCGCGGGCACGGCTTTCGAAAGTTCAAAACCCTGCAGGGGAGTCCCAACTTAGCCCATGACAAGCTCTCACGGTCAACGAAGGAATAGACCTCCTCCCAAGATGTTCCGATTAGACTCGGTATCTCGGTTCTTCAAGACACTTCAACAGGTTAAAACAAGACCAGCAACACCGCCCGAATGTGCCGACAAATCCCGATAGGAGCTGCAAATATCTCGTTCTCAGGGCACACTCAGATTGTCTTAGGTACGGGTAGGCCAGCCCAGAGTTGTCCCTGGTGGCCACCGGCAGCTGACAGGTGGACCAACACTCAGAGGAGCACTGGCCCGGGGGGTTTAAAATAAGATGACCCTTGGGCTCCGGAAACCCAAGGGGAAAAGAGGCTAGGTGGCAAATGGTAAAACCAAGGTTGGGCATTGCTGGAAAAGCTTTAATCAAGGTGAACTATCAAGGGGTTCCCATTATAACCCAACCGCGTAAGGAACGCAAAATCCGGGAACATAACACCGATATGAGAGAAACTAAGGCGGCAAGAGTGGAACAAAACACTAGGCGAGAGGCCGAGCCTTTCACCCTTTACCAAGTATATAGATGCATTAAGATAACAAGATAATATAATGATATCCCAACAAGTAAATAAAAGTTCCAACAAGGAACGGCCTCCAATCTTCACCTGCAACTAGCAACGCTATAAGAGGGGTTGAGCAAAGCGGTAACATAGCCAATCAACGGTTTGCTAGGACATGGTGGGTTAGAGGTTTGACATGGCAATTTGGGAGGCTTGAAAGCAAGTGGTAGGCATCGTAGCATTGGCATAGCAAAAGAGCGAGCAAACTAGCATAGCAAAGATAGTAGTGATTTCGAGGGTATGATCATCTTGCCTGCACAGTTGTCAAAGTTGACTGGATCCTCGAAAGCAAACTCAACGAGCTCCTCGTTAGCGAACTCATCTCCCGGCTCTACCCAAACAAGACAAACAAACAACAAGGGCACAATCAACCACGTGCAAGGATCAAACAAGATGATGCAAAGATGATATGCTATGCGGGATGCGATGCGGGATGCATATGCAAGATGTGACAGGGAATGCATGAACCTGGCCTCAACTTGGAAATCCAAGTGTGCCACTGGAAAGATGAGATGAAATCTCTTGAAAACGATATAAAGAATGCCGGAATTGGAGTTACGGTTTGGAAATGGCAAGCGATTCAAATATGACACCGGTCTGCGATTTATAGCAAGTAGCCATCTAAATGCAATGAGAAGAACATGCTACAGCACCCAAACATGACAACAAAATACATGGCAGGGATGCATTCATGATGCTTAACAAAAGTCTAGTAGTGAGCTACGGCCAATTCATCCATTAACATGTTCAAACAAGTATGGAAAAAATACAAATGACAAACAGATTTCAGACTTAGTGAAATTAACACTTATCTGGAATGTCAGATCAGGTAGCTCTCTTCGGAGCAACAAAACTACATGCTACAGGACCTGAACATGGCAAAGTAAAGCATGGCATGGAG
The DNA here is from genome assembly GCF_003073215.2 of Triticum urartu. Taxonomy (NCBI): domain Eukaryota; kingdom Viridiplantae; phylum Streptophyta; class Magnoliopsida; order Poales; family Poaceae; genus Triticum; species Triticum urartu. The sequence continues at coordinate 154,408,627 of NC_053023.1, forward strand.
CTACTCAAAGAGCTTAACAAAAGTCCCTTAGTGACCTTGAGCCAAAAGGTATCAGAAAATACAATTGCAAGCATGTGAACATAGCAAAACATAATCAGATCACAGACTTAGTGAAAACTGAAGCATGCTGAAAACAGATATCAAGTAAGCATGTTTACGAGCTCGATGCACTCAGTACGGAGAAAGTCATGATAAGCTAAGCATACATCCATCAAGAACACACAAAATTCAAGCTAGACATGTCAAGAACAATAGCATAGCATGCACGGATCAACTACAACATCATCGGCAAAATTGCAAACAAGTTGACAATCTGCCCAGATTCACAAAGTAGCAAAAGTAGAGCTCGATTGACTCAAGCTAGGGTGTTCCATAATTGCAAACAAAGACATGGATGGATAGAGCACTACAAGATTAAAAAACATCCTTACTGATCATCCTCAAAAGAGGCACGGATCACTGGGAAACAACATGAACATATGGCCATATGAGATAAACAGCTCAAGGACTTAGTGGAATTGCCAAGTCCCTGAAATCAGAATTACCAAGTGCACCACTTTGCAAGCTTGTGCTAGTCACCACACACATCACAAAAATACATGGGTTGCACCTCTGGAAAGATGGCAAAACCCTTAACAAAACATATGTAGAGCATCAGGGCATATCATGCACACAATAATCATGGCAAAAATGACAAAAAGCTAAATGGAGTAGCAGATCTGACAATAATCTCAAGTAGCCCTCTTCTAACAGCATTTCGGGCATCAAGATGAACTCAAATGAAAATGATGCAATGGAATGAAATGATGTACTCTCTGAGATGAACATATTGATATGCTATATGCCAAAAACGGAGTTACGGATGCGGAGATACAAGGCTATGAACAGGAGCATATGGACAAGAAAATTCTGGGACTTGGAAAAAAAGAACCACTAGATCTAGGGTTTCGGTGGCACGCAATCCGAGGTCGACCGGATCCTTCGCCGGAGTCGTTGGCCGGGGCGGCGGCCAGAGCGGGAGGAAGAGGCGGCCGAGGGGAGGAAGAGGCCGGGGCGGCGGAGAGGAGGGGAGGTCGAGGCGAGGGGCGGCGGAGCCGCGGCGGCCGGTGACGGGGCGAGGTGGCGGCGGAGCGACGCCGGGCGGCGGCGGAGGCAGCGGGGCCGGCGAACGGGGCGAGGAGGCAGGCGGCTTTGGGCGGCAGAGCGGGGGAGATGGGCCGCGGGGGCCTTCCCTGGGCTCGGCGGGCCGCGGCACGGGAGGTGGCCGGCGTGCCATGTGGCGCGACTGGAGAGGACGGCGGCGGTGTCCGGCGCGTGGACGGACGTGTCCGGCGCGCTGCGGGGAAAAAATATCTAGGGTTAGGGGGAAGGAGACCCGGGATTTCATGGAGGGATCTATTTATAGGCATAGAGGGAGCTAGGAGAGTCCAAATGAGGTGCGGTTTTCGGCCACGCGATCATGATCAAACGCTCTAGATGATGGAACAGGTTTAGGTGGGTTTTGGGCCAAATTGGAGGGGTGTTGGGCTGCAACACACACGAGGCCTTTTCGGTCCCTCGGTTAACCGTTGGAGTATCAAACGAAGTCCAAATGATACGAAACTTGACAGGCGGTCTACCGGTAGTAAACCAAGGCCGCTTGGCAAGTCTCGGTGCAATCCGGAAATGTTTAATCCCCACACACGAAAGAAAGGTAGAAATGACCACCGGAGGAGAACGAAGCGCCGGAATGCAAAACGGACAACGGAGAAAATGCTCGAATGCATGAGATGAACACGTATGCAAATGCAATGCACATGATGACATGATATGAGATGCATGACAACGACAACAACACGCGGAGAAAAAAACCCGAACCCGAGAAAATAAAATAACTTAACGCCGGAAACGGCAAGAGTTGGAGTACAAATTGGGAAAGTTACATCCGGGGTGTTAGAAGAGCGCTCTGTGTTTCCATTAAATGTGATGACCCCCCGAGGTCCTGGCATCTTGAGCTTGAGGTAAGCATAATGCGGTACTGCATTGAATCTCGCAAATGCGGTTCGCCCGAGCAGTGCATGATAGCCACTGCGGAACGGGACTATATCGAAGATTAATTCTTCGCTTCGGAAGTTATCCGAGGATCCGAAGACCACTTCCAGTGTAATTGAGCATGTGCAATGGGCCTCTACACCTGGAATGGCGCCTTTAAAGGTCGTTTTTGTGGGTTTGATCCTTGAGGGGTCTATACCCATTTTGCGCACTGTGTCCTGGTAAAGCAGGTTCAGGCTGCTACCGCCATCCATAAGGACTCGAGTGAGGTGAAATCCGTCGATGATTGGGTCTAGGACCAGTGCGGCGAATCCGCCATGACGGATACAAGTGGGGTGGTCCCTGCGATCGAAGGTGATCGGACAGGAGGACCATGGGTTGAACTTTGGGGCGACTGGCTCCAACGCATATACGTCCCTGAGCGCATGCTTCCGCTCCCTCTTGGGGATGTGGGTTGCGTATATCATGTTCACCGTCCGCACTTGTGGGGGGAACCTCTTCTGTCCTCCGGTGTTCGGCTGCCGGGGCTCTTCCTCATCATCGCTATGTGGCCCCTTATCTTTGTTTTCGGCAATTAACTTGCCGGCCTGCTTGAATACCCAACAATCCCTATTGGTGTGGTTGGCTGGCTTGTCGGGGGTGCCGTGTATTTGACACGAGCGATCGAGTATGCGGTCCAAACTGGACGGGCCTGGAGTGCTTCTTTTAAATGGCTTTTTCCGCTGACCAGGTTTAGAGCCTTAGAATCCAGCATTGACTGTCGTGTCCCCGGTATTGTCACTGTTAATGCGGCGCTTATGTTTGTTGTGACGTGACCTGCTATTGCCGTCCTTGGTGTTCGAAGTACCATGGTTCGTTGATATGTTATTACTGCGAGCCAGCTAGCTGTCTTCTCCCGCACAAAAGTGGGTCATGAGTGTCGTCAGGGCTGCCATAGATTTCGGCTTTTCCTGACCAAGGTGCCGGGCTAGCCACTCGTCGCGGATGTTGTGTTTGAAAGCTGCTAGGGCCTCTGCATCCGGACAGCCGACGATTTGATTTTTCCTTGTTAGGAACCGAGTCCAGAATTGCCTGGCCAATTCTTCTGGCTGCTGAATTATGTGGCTCAAGTCATCGGCATCTGGTGGTCGCACATAAGTGCCCTGAAAGTTGTCGAGGAATGCGGCCTCCAGATCTTCCCAACAGCTAATGGACTCTGCTGGCAAGCTGTTAAGCCAATGCCGCGTTGGTCCTTTGAGCTTTAGTGGGAGGTATTTGATGGCGTGTATGTCATCACCGCGGGCCATGTGGATGTGGAGGAGGAAATCCTCGATCCATACCGCAGGATCTGTTGTGCCGTCGTATGATTCAATATTTACGGGTTTGAAACCCTCTGGGATTTGATGATCCATTACTTTGTCTGTGAAGCATAGGGGGTGTGTGGCGCCTCTATATTGGGCTATATCACGACGCAGCTCGAATGGGTCTTGCCCGCTGTGTTCGGCCCGGCCGAATTTACTTTTATTGTATCCGGTGTGACGTTTATCATCTCGCATAGTGGCGCGCCCTTGTGATTCGTAGATCGATATTGCATGCTTTGCTTTGTCCTCCAATACGTCTCGCAGGTCTGGCGTATTTCCCCATGCCTTTTTATTTGAATGATGTCGGGGTGCGGGCTGAGTTTTTGGCTGGAATGTCTCTCTATCGCGACCACGAGGTGGCCGATCAGCCGCGTCATATGCTTCTTCCTCCGGTCGGAGTGGCAAACTGCATTTTGGGTAACTCTTGAAGGGGCGTTCGAGTTTATATTCCTCGGCCGTGAGGACTTCAGTCCATCTGTCAGCTAGCATATCTTGATCGGCTTGAAGCTGCTGCTGCTTTTTTCTTAAGGCTATTTGCCGTGGCCATAAGCCGGCGCTTGAAGCGCTCTTGTTCGACGGGATCCTCTGGCACAGCGAATTCGTCATCGCCGAGGCTTGCCTCGTCTTCGGAGGGGGGCATGTAATTATCATCCTCCACCCCTCCATCTGCCGCTCTCTCAGGAGGGCTGGCTCCTCCATCCTCCTGCTCTAAATCTTGCTGGAGGGGATTGTTGTTGTCTTCGGCACTATCCGGAGTGTTATTATTTCCTGTGCCGGTATCACCACTTTTGCTTTGGCGGGACTTAGAGTGGCGCCGCTGACGTCGGCGCTTGGGTTGCTTCTTGGAGGGGTCATCCTCCGCTGTCTCATCGCCATTGCCTTCTTTGGGTGTGTCCACCATGTATATATCGTATGATGAGGTGGCTGTCCAGTGCCCTGTGGGTAGTGGTTCCTCTTCGTCTCCCGCATCGTCGTCCATACCGTCGATGTCTTCGGAGTCGAAGTCGAGCATGTCGGTTAAGTCATCGACAGTGGCTACTAAGTGGGTGGTGGGTGGGCCGCGAATTTCTTCATCGTCCGCATCCCAATCCTGCCGGTCATAGTTCGGCCAGGATCCTCCTGACAAGGAGAGAGACCTTAAAGAGTTCAGTATGTCGCCAAAGGGCGAGTGCTAAAAAATATCCGCGGAGGTAAACTCCATGATCGGCGCCCAATCGGATTCGCTAGGATCGGGCGCAGGCGGTTCGGAGCCCGTGGCCGGAGAAGGATCCGGCAGTTTGACAACACGGCTCTCGTGCAGGGTAAGGTCAATGTCCGGATCGATCGCCGATGAGGATAAGGCTTTCGTGGCGGGGTCCATCCACCCGTCCATGGAAGGCGCAACTGGCTCCGAATTGAGGGTCGGAGCGGCTGCTGGTGCGATCTCCTGAACACTGTCTGATGGTAGAGCTAAATCGTACTTATCGTGACCGCGTGACGCACAAGGCAGAGGCTCGAATCTGTCGAAGATCAAGTCTCCGCGGATATCGGCCGTGTAGTTTAAGCTTCCAAACCTGACCTGGTGGCCAGGGGCGTAACTTTCAATCTGCTCCAGATGGCCAAGCGAGTTGGCCCGCAGTGCGAAGCCGCCGAACACAAAGATCTGTCCGGGGAGAAAAGTCTCACCCTGAACTGCATCGCTATCGATGATTGTAGGAGCCATCAAGCCTAATGGCGACGACACGGAGGAACTCTCAATGAAAGCACCAATGTCGGTGTCAAAACCGGCGGATCTCGGGTAGGGGGTCCGAAAGTGTGCGTCTAAGGCGGATGGTAACAGGAGGCAGGGGACACGATGTTTTACCCAGGTTCGGGCCCTCTTGATGGAGGTAAAACCCTACGTCCTGCTTGATTAATATTGATGATATGGGTAGTACAAGAGTAGATCTACCACGAGATCAGAGAGGCTAAACCCTAGAAGCTAGCCTATGGTATGATTGTCTATTGTCCTACGGACTAAAACCCTCCGGTTTATATAGACACCGGAGGGGGCTAGGGTTACACAAGGTCGGTTACAAAGGAGGAGATATACACATCCGTATTGCCTAGCTTGCCTTCCACGCCAAGTAGAGTCCCATCCGGACACGAGACGAAGTCTTCAATCTTGTATCTTCATAGTCCAACAGTCCGGCCAAAGGATATAATCCGGCTATCCGGAGACCCCCTAATCCAGGACTCCCTCAGGCCCTGACTCCGGAATTGGCTAAATGCCAATACAACCCGAGTTAGTTTCCATATAAGTGATTCAAGATTAAAACCTTGATACATCTTTCGGAAGACTTAGAGTCTAATGAATATTTATGGAACTTAAAACTGATACAGATAAAAAAATTATCCATAAATCTTGACTTGTTGAAATAACAAGTTCAAGAGTTGACTACAATGAGGTTGTCTTCATCGTAGCGATGCTTAAAGTCGGTTCGGGTTGAACTAGCAATTAATACATATTTCAATCATGAGATATGAAACATGGATGACAATGGGATTTCCATCTGATGGAAATGAAACCAAGGACTTGCGTGTGTTACAGTCCAAGGCATTTTGTCTATCCAGAGGATGCTAGTAAGGGTGCAAACTTCAGAGTTCCAGCGATGGACAGAAGAGAGCAAAATGGAGTTTGAATCTTCGTGCTTTGATGAAATGGTCAAAGGGTTCTGACTTCATCAAAGGGTAACGAAGATGTTTGTAATTCAAGAAAGTAAGTGGGAGCATAATAATATTTCTAAAAACCTTGTGTGCTTGGCACATTGTTAATTGGAAATAAATTTCTTAACACGAATTAGGACTTCATTTGAAAATAGTTTTTTTTATGAAGTGCTTAGGCTAAATAGCCTCAATATTAGGCATAATGATCTATGGCGATAGATTTACCTAATAGGGCTAAGCAATGAATACATATTGACAAGGTGCTAAAACCTTTTAGCATTTAAAACCGCCAAGGAGTGATTCTTGTCGGAGTCACATGGAAGAGTTTTTTGCAAGACTCGGTGTCCCAAAACACTGATGAGCAAAATACATGATGCAGATTCTACACACTTTTGTGTTTGGATTAATCATGTCCTCCATGGTATGTAAAACAACCAGATACGTCCGATACTCCCAAGGTGTTGCGAGTATGGATACTAAAGTGATCAAAGTACTGATCGTGGGACAACAGTGAATGATGTCATTGAGTACTAGAGTAAGTACCTATGATATGTTTTCTCGCAAGCGGAGATCATGAAGAGTTCGTTGTAAAATGTTACATCGATACAGTCTTCATATTTTCTCCATGCGATTTTTGATTTAAGTTAAGGGTTTTGTGTAATACACAATATGGTGGCACGGTAGTTGGAAATTGTTCCCAACAGGATATTGTGGCGAATTCTATAACAAATGACTAAGTATGTTGACGCTTTAGAAGTGACAAACAAGATGTTGAATCATATAGTTCATTGATGAACTTAGTATGGTTCCAAGATGGCTTTTGTCAATGGGACACTACTGCAAGTAGTTTCTCCATAACTCAGTCTGAGGAATCCAGGTTCGACCAGTGATTCACATACATAAAAGCCAAGTCCGCACAAAATATGAATTTTGTGAAAGCGTGAAAACGAGAGGATATGCAGAGATAGACACGGAACTGAAGTTGTCAGATCCGATGGAAATCAGGCTATACCACATGCGAAGAAATTTTTACACCGGTATGCCATAGGTGTAAAGTGCATTAGCATTAACTAGATTATTGACTCTAGTGCAAGTGGGAGTCTGTAGGAGATATGCCCTAGAGGCAATAATAAATGCTATTATTATCTCCATGTTCATAATTATGTTTATGTTCCATGCTATAACTGCTATGGTTCTCGAGTTTGCAATAACACGAGGCTCGGAGGAAGACTCATATGCACGTGTGGAATAATAAATGGTAAGAAGTATTCCTAGTCTGGCCTCTAAGACTAGCTCAAGTGTTGCATGATGATTCTATTTTCCTGGTCATGGGCATGTCTATGCCAGCAACTTTGAGGGCACAATGTTAAGAGAACATTTGTGTTGAATCGACCCGGATTGATGTTATGCTATGAGATTCGTTCATCACAAGTTAATGGTACATAACACAGAGATGGTTAACGTTTGCATAATTCCTTAGACCATGAGAGTATCGAGTTTCTTCATACTTGCTTCATGAACTTTGGGGTTTGTTAAACGTCATCCATAAATGGGTGGCTATTACGGCGGCTTACGGGTTCATGGAAAAGTGTGTCAAGTAACTTGATAGCTCAAGATTGGGATTTGCTCCTCCGACGATGGAGAGATATTCTTAGGCCCTCTCGGTGTTTCGGTATCCATCATTGTCTAGCCAGACACATTGTGATTTGATCACAGGGATGCCGCAACAAAGAAACGAGAAAAGAGAACAAAACCGGTAATGAGGTAAATAGCATAGTGGACAAGTCGTTGATCCACGGGGATGCAAGTAAATCTCACCTCGGGTATTTGTAACATATCACGAAGCAACAGGAATAGCACACGGCAACTGGAGGTTCACTCGAATATTCATTCGTGTAGGTATAGGGGTCAATATGGGTGTCCACGGCTCTGATGTTGATCATTGATTGGAAGGGGTTCAAGGTCATGTCTATACTTCACTGAACCTATAGGGTCACACGCTTAAGGGTCATCTATCTGCTGAATAATAGACAGGGAGTCTGAGAGAAAGTCACCGGAAAAGTTTCGGGGACAACGGAAGAGTTCCGAGAGAGAACATCGAAAGAGTTTCAGTAAAACCGAAAAGTTATTTCGGAATATATTATTAGGTCAAAATGGTTTCGGCACTCGCCTGGAAATTCTTAGAGGGCCCCATAATTGGTCTGGGAACTTTTGGGAATTTTCGGAGAAAAAAACCGAGAATGTTCCGGAGCTGCCGTAACCGCCGTTGTTGCTTTTCGCTGATAAAAATCACCACACCCGAAATGTTTCAGATCATGCCCCAAATAATTTTAGAGGGTTCCGGAAATGTTCTGGGACCTTGCGGAATTTTTCAGAAAAAAATGTTTCGCGGAAAACATCTTGTCTCAGCACGAGGGGACAAGATCACACGAATCGAGGGTTACATGTTTGGTGGCTTTTTGTCTAGGGAGCACCCATGTTTCTAGGAGACATGTTGGTGGCTTCTTGGGCCCCCCCATGGGAGGGGGCAATTTTGTGGCTGTCCAAGGGGGTGCCTCCATGGTGTCCCCTTGGTGCCCCACTTGAGTTACCATTTCACCCTTCATGTGGGACATGTAGCATGGGTGTTTTGGTATTTCCTCCACCACCCCACCCCTTGCCTTGGCCTATAAAAGGAGGAGAAGGGGCTGCCATTCTCCTCATCCCTTCTCACATACAAGTGCCATGCAATGATCTGGCTTCTCTCTCCCTCCCCGCGAAATAGTTTCGTAGAGCCGAAAGGCTGTCTGGGTTCCGGGAGGAACTAGTTCTGGACAGCGAAGCCCTGCCGGATAGATGACACCGTATGTGTGCAACTCTGTAGAGAGATCGTAGTTTCGGTCTTAGTTCATGAGTGCCTCCCGAAGGGCTATCCGTGCGACCGTCCGAGTTTCGAAGGTCCTCCCAAAGGGCTGTCCGAGTGACCGTTCGAGTTTTGAAGGTCCTCCCGAAGGGCTGCCCGCGACACCGTCCGGGGGGCTATTCGACCGCCTCCTGGAGGGTTGTCTGAGGAGCAGATGAGGGTATACATCCTCGTGGTTGGGAGGTTGTAAATCCTAGCTGCGGGGATCTGCAGCGCCGATCGTCATCGACTCTACTTCCCGCTGCGCTACGAGTCGGTAACGAAAAAGATCAAACCATGTATGCAATCTCCATAGTGGTCCTGGGCTGGTGCGTAGGTCGGAATTTTTTTGTTTCTGCTGCGTTACCCTACAGTGGCATCAAGAGTCATGCTATGCGTAGATGCAGGTTTCGATCTAGAATACATGGAGATGTATGGGTATTGCATAATATAATTGGGTAGTAGATGAGATCTATTGCGGAAAATTATTTATGCGAGTGACAGATGAAATTTGTTACCTGACATTCTTGTTGCTTCCCTAGAATTTGCATTTTCTCAATCTCGAGACAGCATGGTGGAATTTGACAAAGTTCTGGCAATCCGTGATCCTAATTGATCATGGAAGTGCTATCAGTTCTTTGGGTTCTGCCGTAGTCAAAAGAAAGATGAAATTCGCAGATGAAAGGGCATTGCAGATATGATCTGCACGGGGGTCATGCGTGTGACGAAGTTTAGTATGGGGCTCGAGATTTAATTATCTCGTGTTTCATACACCCCGAGATGTTAATCTAGCAACTTGAATAATCATACTTGATGATAATACATTGGTAGCTGCGGTTTAAGTCAAAACCTTAGAAGCCACGTAAAATAAAATTTTGCATAAACCAATTAGAGGCATCTAACTTGGTTTTGCAGGATGTGCATGTGGTGTGGTATAGCAATGCTCATATTCAATTTGATTATGTATGAGATGACTGTATGATGTAATTAACATGACCTGTGTGTCATGATTCGGCATGATGGTTGGAGCCATATGATTGCCACTTTAATGACCTGCGTGTCAACCTTAAGTAATGCACTTATTTTATTAGCTATAGAGATAGCAATATTATCTGGTGCATCGACAAGGTGGTGGCAATATTCGTGAAGGTGAACACCGACGCGAATGCTGAAGACGAAGAAATGAAAGACATCTCTGTCAGAAAGGGCTATACCATATCATGCTATTATGAATTGCCTGAGATTTTATCCCTTATGATGCACCCTTCTTGATTGCGCGGTAGTCGCTTTTTATTAGGGTGATCTCTCACTAAAATATCAAGTAGTTAGTGTTCTCCCAAGTGTAGCACCGTCACAGCACCTATCTTTTTGGGGTGCGCCATGGATGCATGGGTACGAACAATAATAACATAATTGGATCATATAACTATCCCTCAACATGCAACAAAGAGTCACTCCAAAGTCACTAATAGTGGAGAACAAATGAAGAGATTATTGTAGGGTACGAAACCACCTCAAAGTTATTCTTTCGGATCGATCTATTCAAGATTTCGTACTAGAATAACACCTTAAGACACATATCAACCAAAACCCTAATGTCACCTAGATACTCCAATGTCACCTCAAGTATCCGTGGGTATGATTATACGATATGCATCACACAATCTGAGATTCATCTATTCAACCAACACAAAGAACTTCAAAGAGTGCCCCAAAGTTTCTACTGGAGAGTCAAGATGAAAACGTGTGCCAACCCCTATGCATAAGTTCACGAGGTCACGGAACTCGCAAGTTGATCACCAAAACATACATCAAGTGGATCACATGATATCCCATTGTCGCCACAGATAAGCACGTGCAAGACATATATCAAGTGTTCTCAAATCCTTAAAGACTCAATCCAATAAGATAACTTCAAAGGGAAAACTCAATCCATTACAAGAGAGTAGAGGGGGAGAAACATCATAAGATCCAACTATAATAGCAAAGCTCGCGATACATCAAGATCGTGCCGACTCAAGAACACGAGAGAGAGAGAGAGAGATCAAACACATAGCTACTGGTACATACCCTCAGCCCCGAGGGAGAACTACTCCCTCCTCGTCATGGAGAGCGCCGGGATGATGAAGATGGCCACCGAAGAGGGATTCCCCCTCCGACAGGGTGCCAGAACGGGTCTAGATTGGTTTTCGGTGGCTACGGAGGCTTCTGGCGGCGGAACTCCTGATCTATTCTGTTCCTCGATGTTTTAAGGGTGTATGGACATATATAGGCGAAAGAAGTCGGTCAGGGGATCCACGAGAGGCCCACGAGGGTGGGGCGCGCCTCCCTGCCTCGTGGCCACCTCGAAGCTTCCCTGACGTCTACTCCAAGTCTCCTAGATTGCTTCCGTTCCAAAAATAACTTTCCCGAAGGTTTCATTCTGTTTGGACTCCGTTTGATATTCCTTTTCTTCGAAACACTGAAATAGGCCAGAAAACAGCAATTTGGGCTGGGCCTCCGGTTAATAGGTTAATCCCAAAAATAATATAAAAGTGTATAATAAAGCCCATAAACATCCAAAACATATAATATAATAGCATGGAACAATAAAAAATTATAGATACGTTGGAGATGTATCAAGCATCCCCAAGCTTAATTCCTGCTCGTCCTCGAGTAGGTAAATGATAAAAACAAAAATTTTGATGTGGAATGCTACCTAACATATTTATCCGTGTAATTATCTTTATTGTGGAAAGAATATTCAGATCCGAAAGATTCAAGACAAAATTTTAATATTGACATAAAAATAATAATACTTCAAGCAAACTAACAAAGTAATCATGTCTTCTCAAAATAACATGGCCAAAGAAAGCTATCCCTACAAAATCATATAGTCTGGCTATGCTCTATCTTCGTCACACAAAATATTTAAATCATGCACAACCCCGATGACAAGCCAAGCAATTGTTTCATACTTTTGATGTTCTCAAACTTTTTCAATCTTCACGCAATATATGAGCGTGAGCCATGGATATAGCACTATAGGTGGAATAGAATGGTGGTTGTGGAGAAGACAAAAAGGAGGAAGATAGTCTCACATCAACTAGGCGTATCAACGGCCTATGGAGATGCCCATCAATAGATATCAATGTGAGTGAGTAGGGATTGCCATGCAACAGATGCACTAGAGTTATAAGTGTATGAAAGCTCAACAAAAGAAACTAGTGGGTGTGCATCCAACTCGCTTGCTCACGAAGACCTAGGGCATTTTGAGGAAGCCCATCATTGGAATATACAAGCCAAGTTCTATAATGAAAGATTCCCACTAGTATATGAAAGTGACAACATAGGAGACTCTTTATCATGAAGATCATGGTGCTACTTTGAAGCACAAGTGTGGCAAAAGGATAGTAGCATTGCCCCTTCTCTATTTTTCTCTCATTTTTTTATTTTTTTGGCCTTCTTTTTTATGGCCTCTTTTTTCTCTTTTTTTTATTTTTCGTCCGGAGTCTCATCCTGACTTGTGGGGGAATCATAGTCTCCATCATCCTTTCCTCACTGGGACAATGCTCTAATAACGATGATCATCACACTTTTATTTACTTACAACTCAAGAATTACAACTCAATACTTAGAACAAAATATGACTCTATATGAATGCCTCCGGCAGTGTACCGGGATGTGCAATGACTCATGAGTGACATGTATGAAAGAATTATGAACGGCGGCTCTGCCACAAATACGATGTCAACTACATGATCATGCAAAGTAATATGACAATGATGAAGCGTGTCATAATAACGGAACGATGGAAAGTTGCATGGCAATATATCTCGGAATGGCTATGGAAATGCCATAATAGGTAGGTATGGTGGCTGTTTTGAGGAAGGTGTATGGTGGGTTTATGGCACCGGCGAAAGTTGCACGGTACTAGAGAGGCTAGCAATAGTGGAAGGGTGAGAGTGCGTATAATCCATGGACTCAACATTAGTCATAAAGAACTCACATACTTATTGCAAAAATCTATTAGTTATCGAAACAAAGTACTGCGCGCATGCTCCTAGGGGGATAGATTGGTAGGAAAAGACCATAGCTCGTCCCCGACCGCCACTCATAAGGAAGGCAATCAATAAATAAATAATGCTCCGACTTCATCACATAACGGTTCACCATACGTGCATGCTACGGGAATCACAAACTTCAACACAAGTATTTCTCAAATTCACAACTACTCAACTAGCATGACTCTAATATCACCATCTCCATATCTCAAAACAATCATCAAGTATCAAACTTCTCTTAGTATTCAATGCACTTATATGAAAGTTTTTATAATGCCATGTTGTTCTAAAGGACTCTCAAAATAATATAAGTGAAGCATGAGAGATCAATTATTTCTATAAAATAAAACCACCGCCGTGCTCTAAAAGATATAAGTGAAGCACTAGAGCAAATGACAAACTACTCCGAAAGATATAAGTGAAGATCAACGAGTAGTCGAATAATTATGCAACTATGTGAAGACTCTCTAACATTTAATAATTTCAGATCTTGGTATTTTATTCAAACAGCAAGCAAAACAAAAGAAAATAAAATGATGCTCCAAGCAAAACACATATCATGTGGTGAATAAAAATATAGCTCCAACTAAAGTTACCGATGAACGAAGACGAAAGAGGGGATGCCTTCTGGGGCATCCCCAAGCTTAGGATTTTTGGTGTCCTTGGATTTACCTTGGGGTGCCATGGGCATCCCCAAGCTTAGGCTCTTGCCACTCCTTATTCTATAATCCATCGAATCTTTACCCAAAACTTGAAAACTTCACAACACAAAACTTAACAGAGAACTCGTAAACTCCGTTAGTATAAGAAAATAAATCACCACTTAGGTACGGTTATGAACTCATTATAAATTCATATTGGTGTAATATCTACTTTATTCCAACTTATCTATGGTTCATACCCTCCGATACTACTCATAGATTCATCAAAATAAGCAAACAACACATAGAAAACAGAATCTGTCAAAAATAGAATAGTTTGTAGTAATCCGGATCAAACGTATACTTCTGGAACCCCAAAAATTCTAAAATAAGTTGTTGGACGTGAGGAATTTATCTATTAATCATCTTTAAAAATAATTAACTAAATAGCACTCTCCAGTGAAAAATGGCAGCTAATCTCGTGAGCGCTAAAGTTTCTGTTTTTTACAGCAACATCAAAAAGACTTTCCCCAAGTCTTCCCAACGGTTCTACTTGGCACGAAGACTAATTAAAAGCATAAAAACTCAATCATAATAGAGGCTAGATAAATTATTTATTACTAAACAGGAACAAAAAGCAAGTACCAAAAATAAAATCGGGTTGCCTCCCTACAAGCGCTATCGTTTAACGCCCCTAGCTAGGCATGATAATTTCAATAATGCTCACATAAAAGATAAGAATTGAAACATCAAGAGAGCATCATGAAGAATATAACTAACACATTTAAGCCTGACCCACTTCCTATGCATAGGGATTTTGTGAGCAAACAACTTGTGGGAACAAGAATCAACTTGCATAGGAAATCAAAACATGCATAACTCCAAGATTTTAAGCACACAGAGAGGAAACTTGATATTATTGCAATTCCTACGAGCATATATTCCTCCCTCATAATAATTTTCAGTAGCATCATGAATGAATTCAACAATATAACCATCACATATAGCATTCTTTTCATGATCTATAAGCATAGAAATTTTACTACTCACCACATAGGCAAAATTCTTCTCATTCATAATAGTGGGAGCAAACTCAACAAAATAACTATCATGTGAGGCATAATCCAATTGAAAACTAAAATCATGTTGACAAGTTTCATGGTTATCATTATTCTTTATAGCATACATGTCATCACAATAATAATCATAGATAGCAACTTTGTTCTCATAATCAATTGGAACCTCTTCCGAAATAGGGGATTCATCACTAAATAAAGTCATGACCTCTCCAAATCCACTTTCATCAATATAATTATCATAAATAGGAGGCATGCTTTCATCATAATAAATTTGCTCATCAGAACTTGGGGGACAAAAAATATCATCTTAATCAAACATAGCTTCCCCAAGCTTGTGGCTTTGCATATCATTAGCATCATGGATATTCAAGGAATTTGTACTAACAACATTGCAATCATGCTCATCATTCAAATATTTAGTGCCAAACATTCTAATGCATTCTTCTTCTAGCACTTGAGCACAATTATCGGAATCCTTGTTCTCACAAAAGACATTAAAAAGATGAAGCATATGAGGCCACCTTAATTCCATTTTTAGTTTTCTTTTATGGACTAAACTAGTGATAAAACAAGAAACTAAAAGATTTGATTGCAAGGTCTAAAGATATACCTTCAAGCGCTAACCTCCCCGGCAACGGCGCCAGAAAAGAGCTTGATGTCTACTACACAACCTTCTTCTTGTAGACGTTGTTGGGCCTCCAAGTGCAGAGGTTTGTAGGACAGTAGCAAATTTCCCTCAAGTGGATGACCTAAGGTTTATCAATCCGTGGGAGGCGTAGGATGAAGATGGTCTCTCTCAAACAACCCTGCAACCAAATAACAAAGAGTCTCTTGTGTCCCCAACACACCCAATACAATGGTAAATTGTATAGGTGCACTAGTTCGGCGAAGAGATGGTGATACAAGTGCAATATGGATGATAGATATAGGTTTTTGTAATCTGAAAATATAAAAACAGCAAGGTAACTAATGATAAAAGTGAGCACAAATGGTATTGCAATGCGTTCTAACAAGGCCTAGGGTTCATACTTTCGCTAGTGCAAGTCCTCTCAACAATAATAACATAATTGGATCATATAACTATCCCTCAACATGCAACAAAGAGTCACTCCAAAGTCACTAATAGCGGAGAACAAACGAAGAGATTATTGTAGGGTACGAAACCACCTCAAAGTTATTCTTTCGGATCGATCTATTCAAGAGTTCGTACTAGAATAACACCTTAAGACACATATTAACCAAAATCCTAATGTCACCTAGATACTCCAATGTCACCTCAAGTATCCGTGGGTATGATTATACGATATGCATCACACAATCTCAGATTCATCTATTCAACCAACACAAAGAACTTCAAAGAGTGCCCCAAAGTTTCTACCGGAGAGTCAAGATGAAAACGTGTGCCAACCCCTATGCATAAGTTCACGAGGTCACGGAACTCGCAAGTTGATCACCAAAACATACATCAAGTGGATCACATGATATCCCATTGTCACCACAGATAAGCACGTGCAAGACATACATCAAGTGTTCTCAAATCCTTAAAGACTCAATCCGATAAGATAACTTCAAAGGGAAAACTCGATCCATTACAAGAGAGTAGAGGGGGAGAAACATCATAAGATCCAACTATAATAGCAAAGCTCGCGATACATCAAGATCGTGCCGACTCAAGAACACGAGAGAGAGAGAGAGATCAAACACATAGCTACTGGTACATACCCTCGGTCCCGAGGGAGAACTACTCCCTCCTCGTTATGGAGAGCGCCGGGATGATGAAGATGGCCACCGAAGAGGGATTCCCCCTCCGACAGGGTGCCAGAACGGGTCTAGATTGGTTTTCGGTGGCTACGGAGGCTTCTGGCGGCGGAACTCCTGATCTATTCTGTTCCTCGATGTTTTAAGGGTGTATGGACATATATAGGCGAAAGAAGTCGGTCAGGGGAGCCACGAGGGGCCCAGGAGGGTGGGGGCGCGCCTCCCCTGCCTCGTGGCAACCTCGAAGCTTCTGTGACGTCTACTCCAAGTCTCCTGGATTGCTTCCATTCCAAAAATAACTTTCCCGAAGGTTTCATTCCGTTTGGACTCCGTTTGATATTCCTTTTCTTCGAAACACTGAAATAGGCAAGAAAACAGCAATTTGGGCTGGGCCTCCGGTTAATAGGTTAGTCCCAAAAATAATATAAAAGTGTATAATAAAGCCCATAAACATCCAAAACAGATAATATAATAGCATGGAACAATAAAAAATTATAGATACGTTGGAGATGTACCAGCGCCGTGTGTCCTACTCAATGCTGCTGCTAAGTAGTACCAATAGCACTTGTTCTGCCCAGCGCTACTAGTACTTAACAATAGCATCGTGGGCTTGACCAGCGCAACTAATAATATTCTACTATAAGCTATTTCCCAGTAGCGCGAGCATTTTGGAGGTCGAGCTTTCAGATCTCTGGCGGGCTCCCTGCCTTCATGTCGGTTTTCATGTCGCAACTTGGGAAGCTCGGCCTTTTGAAGATTCTGTTTTGCCCTACTTCTTACGAGGGCTCCGGAAAAGCCTTTGATGCAAGGGATAGCTCACGGAGAACCACAACTCTACAGGTTAGATCTTACCATCTGACCTCTCGTGAGCCAAAGCGCCATCGGCCCGCCTCGTGTGGTCTTGTCAAGCTAGGTTAGTGGACTGTCCTCCCGCACATGATGTCCTCATGTGGTCTTGCAAGCATTGCACCTCAGAGGAAAGGGTGTAATAATAGTAGCAGGCTCATCCTCGGTCCCCATGAGAGGTGTAGTATATGAGGGCAACGACAAAGAAGAAGTCGGAGAGAACCACACCTCAATCCCCAACACCAACAAACAATGATGTAGACGCGGGCAACATGGAAGACTTGCTCGCAACTCCCCCTCCTAGCGTAGAAGGTGAAGCGAACTGTCCATGTAGCTCAGCCAACCCTGCCACACGGCTAGCTAGAATTAAGCGGGGAAGTTCATGCTCCTGGATCGTGCCGAGAGATAGTGTTAAGAAATATAAGTCCATGCCGCCCATTGCATATCTCAAGGTTGAGCAACTTATATACAAAATTTCCCTGTTTACCTCAAATCAGCCGTTGTTGCCCACCACCGCCGCCTATGCCCAAAACACGGATCAAAGGAGAGACCAGCTACGGATCTTTGGAAGGATTGCTTCATCATGCGGGAATTCAAAAATTCAAATATCTTTCAATATGATAATGGACCGCCCGGCGGTTCAGGAGGCGGTTTCCATGGGCCGGGTTATGGTGGTGGCAATTCCGGTTCAGGATTCCAGGGCAACCAAACCCGACATGGCAATTAGAAAAGCCAGGGAAATCAGGGAGGTTACACTACAAAAAAATACACTTCAGTGATGATACGTGTTTGTCACAGTAGGTCGCTTTTTTGTCATGCATGTACATCCATGACAAATTTATGACAAAATCAAGATAGTCATACCTATGCTGTCGTAGAAGTGTTCCATGACATTACCAAAATTATCATCACGGAAGTGTCCACTTCCATGATGATAAATCACGCGTCACAGAAGTGCTTTCGTCAAGGGTGACCGACACGTGGCATCCACCGTAACGGAACGCCGTTAAGCTATCGGGTCGGGTTTTGGATCCGATAACCCGTTAACAGCCCCGACCAATGGGAAATTTCCACGTGTAAAATTCTTATTGGCCGAACGAAACACATGTCAGCTTGTCAGCGGGTCAGATAGGCGCCTATGATACGTCGACACGTGGCACGGCCCAACAGTGGCCCATTCCTGTGAAAAGGCCGGCCCGTTTGACTTGGTCAAAAGCTGGCGGGTCGGCCTATTTGACTTGGTCAAAAGCTGGCGGGCCGGCCCATGGAAAGCCCGTTAACGGCCTATTTGCACATAGCCCATTTACAGCCCGCTAACCCAAGGCCCGTTACGCCCTATTCGAATTAGGCCCAGTAGCGTCATCTGGGCCATCCACTATGATTCCAGCCCGTTTTCACTTCTGGCCCATGTATAGCCCATGACGTCTTTCGGCCCATATGAGGCCCTTTGTAACTCTTGGCCCATTAGCGGCCCGTGCTGAAACTGGCCCATAATGAACAGTGTATTACTTTACACCCATTAACGGCCCATGGTGAAACTGGCCCGTAATGAACAGTGTATCACTTTATACCCATTAACGGCCCGTTATTCCGTTCGGCCGTTTCCAGTCCAAGTTAACTTTTGGCCTTCTGAGGGCCCATTTATTCTTGGGCTCATTTGCAGCATTCGGTAACTTACGGCCCGTTACTATCATTTTCTGCTTGTGGGCCAAATTCAGCCGTCATTACAGTCGGCCCGTTTGTGGACCGTTAGTCTGTTGGGCCATTTTCATAGCATCACCAAATACGGCCTATTAACGGCCCGTTATGGTCAGCCCATAAAATGTACGATTTATATTAAAGGACCGTCTACGGCCCATTAAAGGCCCGTACAAGACCCATAAATGTGCCGGCGGCCCATGGATCCTATGAGACGTACAAAGCCCATGGATCCTATGAGACATAGAAGGCCCATGGAACCTACGAGACGTAGAAGGCCCATGGATCCTACGAGACATAGAAGGCCCATGGATCCGACGGCCCGTGAAGGGCCATCGTCGGGCGAATTGGCCCCCGTTTGAACGATATAGCATATTCAAAGAATTATCCTACTCAATACTATCACCTCTAAAAAGACTACACTATTACAACAAAGAGATCAAGGCATAGAAAGGTAGAATAATCCTACACTATACAATAAAGAAATTACAGCCGATTATACCCACTGGGCATTATGGTTCGGCACAGGTGATAATAAAGATACACAAACAGCAAATTACATACACTGGGCAAATACAGCTCATACATCATGGACGCGCATCAACTTAACTCCATTTGAACTATAATCTCTTCAGAAAATAGGATTGGCCGGATTCAGATAGCACAAATTTCAGTCTGCAAAATCTCCAATTCCTTCATGGTTACCTCAGTGTCTTGTTTCATTTTTTTGACTCCTGCATCTAATACCTGCATGTCCAGTCTCAACTTGTTGATTATACGTTGACAATCATGTACACATTGTCTTGCCACCTCTAGTTGATGCTCGAGAACATCAGCACATTCCAATTCCAATCCATATTCATTCGGTAACGGCCATGCCACACTGCTCGCAGATCTTTGTGTTGATGTCACTTCATCCTGAAATGTTTCTGTAAGTACACATGACTAGGGCAAAAATATAGTTACAACAGTGAAGCGAACAAGACACTATTTTGTACTACATGGCAAAACATGACTAGCAATAATGTTACATATCACTTTAAAAAAATGTTACACGTCATGAAGCATAAGCAGGTGATATTTTAAAAATTATAAAAAAGATAGTATGTTCAGCCTGCATACAGAAATCCATCTTAGCTCACAAGAGGAGCATGATGTTGGGGCCCAATCGAAAACCCAGACAAGTTACAAATTTAGACAGCACGTTGCGTATAAGTAAGCAAGCAGTTGGCCATTCTGTGCCTCAATTAAAGTCTTAGGGAGCATAATGAACAGCAGAGGGTTTCATACAAAGATACTACAACAGGCAAAACTATGCAATCATTAGCATAGTATAAACTAGATTGTGAGCCTCATGCAATAATAGTTGGTTAATAGACTTCAAAGCTTCAGGAACACTTCGGCAGAGTAATTAAATGGTAAGGCCTTTAATTATGTCAACTAATAGTGATACAAGTACCGAACATCAGGCATGATTATTTGGGCATCTCATTAACTAGGGACAAATAAAGCAATTGAAAAGAGAAAAATTAACTATGCTTGAAACAAACAAGGAATTGAACTGTTGAGTTGCATACAGTGACTTACCTTAGCAGGTTGAAGAGGCTCAGCGCAGCTCCTACTTCTCTTGCAAGGCTCCTTCCTAACATCTTGTACTTGGAAATCCTCAATCTTATCTTCATTGCACCCCTTCTACAAGGTGACACAAACTAGTTACTCGTCTCCTTGGAAGATAAATATGCATACTTTCCAGTCTGTGAACACAAAAGGATGAGATTATAACAAAACAACACCACATAATGAAACATGCCGCATCGCTTGCACTTGCACACAATGAAATGAGCATTTACTATGTTTGCACTATGTAAAAACTAGGCATACCTTCGAACTGGATCTCCAAGTACTCTTGGAGAGCCTAATGTAGTGTACAGCCAAACCTTTATGTCACCTATGAGTTAGACAAGGCCCCACAATAGCAGCCCTTAGTGTTTAAATCGTTGACAAGCTCTGTTAGAGTGTTAGGTCAAGAACAGCAAGTAATCAAAGCAAACAGTCCTAGTATGGCTGGCTGATGCAAACAAGCAATTGAACAGAAGTGTGAGAAAATCTTACATATCAACAAAAGAAGCAAAGAAGGAGGCTTAAAGACCATCACTTGACTGGCCAGATTTAAGGGGCATTTAAACATCATGTGCAACGTATGAACTAACATAAACATTGCATATTCCAGATTCTACAATGGAATGCACATGTATTAGGTTATGCCATGTATGATGATGCCTAAATGTACAGATAGCAGGCAGGTGTGATTCATCATTGCACGCACAATTGAATTGCAGGTTAAGGGCCAGTTCGATTCCGCCTTTTCAGGGCATATTGTCAAAATAAGCCATAAAAGATGTAAAGAAGTCATTTTTGAGTTATGGGCTTGGACTTAACTAATTTTGCTTTGGAGGGGGGTGTTTCGGGTAGAACCTCACTAAAAATTGAAGGGAAGGGGAATAGTGAAATGACTCTGTTGTCTGCCTATATTACACTCAGAATGCAACTGTTGACGCCCGTGTCACACCTGACCCTCATGTAAAAACAAACATGCAAGCATTCATTGCCCTGCCCGCTTGCATCTCCTCTCCCCTTTCCCTCTACCTCGATCCCCTGCCTGCAGCACTAGGGTTCCTCTAGCGAGCCATCGCCACTGGTCCCATCTGGCCTTGTCCTCGATGATGCTATGTCCAGCTAGGCTACATGGCCGGCGGGTAGGGGCAAATCTCCCTGGCTTCTCCTCCCTCTGGCGCCGCCCCTCATTCTCATGGTCTCCAGCAGCTGCTCCACTGTGGTTCGTCCAACGCACTACTCCAGCGGGCGCTGCACAACTACGGCTGATGCCACACTGCGGCAGAAGGCACCTTATTCCCCCTCCCCTCCTCCCAGGCCATGATCTTAAGGTGCTGTTGAAGGATGAGCTCATCCAACAAGGTGAGGATCTCCTCTGATTTTTTGCCAAATTTTCATTCTGATCCACTATATGATGAATTGCTATGAGCTGCTCCTGCTGCTACTATATGATGCATTGCTATGAGCTGCTCCTGCTGCTACTATATGATGAATTGCTATGAGCTGCTGCTGCTGTATGATGAGTTGCTATGAGCTGCTGCTGCTATATGATGAATTGCTATGAGCTGCTGTTGCTATATGATGAGTTGCTACAAGCTGCTCCTGCTGCTGCTATATGATGAGTTGCTACAAGTTGCTCCTGCTGCTGCTATATGATAAATTGTTATGAGATGCTCCTGCTGCTGCTATATGATGAATTGCTTGAGCTGCTCCTGCTGCTGCTATATGATGAACTGCTATGAGCTGCTGCTGGTATATGATGAATTGCAGACTGCTGCTGCTGCTATATGATGCTTTCAGGTGGTGCTGCTATACGATAATAACCAGCCATTTGGACCATCGAATTTCAATAAATAATTTTTCTTCATTTAAATGTGGGTCATGCGTTCTTCGTTTAAATTAGGCAATGGGATCTCTATGGAAAACATTGACCAAAGTAGATTATGCCAAGTAGATGGTATCTTTGTATTTGCATTTTGAGCAAATAGTGATGGTCTGTTTTCCTATCATATTAATTACTACACTGGGTTCAATTTGTGATGTTTGCAAGTCAAATTAATTTCCATATGGGCAGCAAAATGAAAAAATATAATGCAATCTAGACTTTCCACTGATCATACCAAAGATAAGCTAAAAACGCAATGAAAAGAACTGGTTGGCTTATTACATGGAACTTATATTCACAGGTGCTTATTTTCTTAGGATAACTCATAATAACTGTCCCTAAGAAACTTGGCTAATAGAACTGGCATACAAATAACATGTCACGATGATTGCAATAGAGGAGTGACGTACCATAGCACACTGTATAGGCTCACCGCTGCCTCTCCTTTTTTGTGATGTTCCATGAAATTGCCACATACATCTTGTACTTTTTCATTGTGTAACCCTATCTGCAAGTTGACACGGCTAATTTCAGACATCTCTACATGATACTACATTGCATATCCTTTGTGCATATTTAAACCACCAATTAACGATTGTGTGTGTACCATAAACTAGCCATGACTCTGTATGCTGGACTAGCAGGCACTCTAAGGGAGCCTAATGTAGTGCACTGGAATTCCTACATGCCACCTATGATTTTGTGTAATGTACTGCCCTTGTTCCTAAATATATGTCTTTGTAGAGATTCCAGTATGGACCACATACAGATGTATATAGATGCATTTTTGAGTGTAGATTCACTCATTTTGCTCCATATGTAGCCTATAGTGGAATCTCTAGAAAGACATATTTAGGAACGGAGGTACGAGGTAGTATCATGTATGACATCTACATATCTAATTTAGTAGCCAGTAGTAGAAATCATTGTCTGCACAAAGGGATTACTCGTCGAAAATCCTAGCAAAGCACGCTGGCAGGCACAGAACAATACAAGAGAGAGACGCACTTACAAGATCATAGCAATGCCTCAGTCCAGGATCTTGGTTGGCCAAGCTGTTAGATCTAGAAGAAACATCGTCCTTGTAGTTTTTGCCAGGTACATAACAGGTAACAGCGACCGGTTAGTATATTTGAAGTACATCGGGCAGGTGATGCTGGACGGGTTTAAAGGTGACAAGTACCTAGGCCGTGGCAGGTGCTTGGCATCTCTCCAGACTGTAGGAATCAGGTTAGAAACGTCGAGGGTGATGACGCTGCGCTGGCTGTCGGGGTCCGGTAAGGAGATCTAGAACCGTCGAGTAGGGTGTTTGTGGAGCGGCTCTGGTAAGGTGGACTACGGTGTGGGCGAAGAGGATCGATGGCCATGGACGAGGGCGTAGGTGAAGTTGCTTCGGTGGTTGGGTTAAGGATGGTGTCGACGATGCGGATCTGCGGCCGTGGACGGGGCGTCAGAAGCTGCTCCGGTGGTTGGGTTAAGGGTGGTCTGGACGATGCGGATCTGCGGCCGTGGATGGGGCGTCAAAAGCTGCTCCGGTAGGTTGGATGAGGGTGCGAGGAAGCGGATCTGAGGCCGTGGACTTGTGAGTTGGCAAAGCGGCCCCGGTAGGGTTGAGAATGGTATAGGCGAAGCTACTCTGGTAGGGTTGAGGAAGGTGTCGGCGAAGCGGCTCCGGTAGGGTTGAGGAAGGTGTCGGCAAAGAGGATCAGAGGCCGTTGACGGGGGCGTCGGTGGGGCGGCTCCGGGTGGTGTGGACGAAGCGTCTCCGGTGGGGAGTACGAATGAGCCGCTGCAGATGCGCGGCGGTTGACGAGAGTACCGGCGAAGCAGATCCTGCGCCGTGGACAAGGTCGGCACTGAATGGGTTGTGGTACAGTGGTGGATGAGCAGTCTACTTGTTTCTAGGGTAGGTGGGAGGGTTAGATGCGGCCGCAGAAGCAGATCCGGCGAGGTGGATGCCGCTGGCAGTGAATGGGCTATGGTACGCCGGTGGATGAGCAGTCTAGGGTTTTGAGAGGGGAGGGGAGAAAGGGGGATGAAGTACGGATGGCGTGCCATGTAGTTAGTCGTTTTTGCAGGAGGGGGAGAGGAAATGGGGGTGCCGTGTAGTGGGGGAACCGGAAGTTACCAAAGCAGCCCCGACCTATCATGTAGATGAGGGCGGTATTGTAACTGTTGGTCTCCGTGCACCAAGGAAAAAAGGGGGATTTCGCATGCTAAAGACTAAGGTGGCGGAAATTTTAGAAGGAGGCGGGAGATTTTGCCGCCCGTGGGATCGTTCGTATCCAGTTTCAACTAATTTTGGACCGTGCTAGCGGGAAGGTCATGCTAGACTGTGTACATGGGGCACGCGTTAGCAGTTAATAACTGGTGTGCAGTCCACCCCAGAAAAAAGACAATAACTCGGGATGATGCGCCGATAACTTGGACGTTCACACGGGCGCGGCCAATCGTACGGGTGTAGTGGCGCGTTCACAAAAAAAGGGATCAAACGCTCAGCCTATGTATTTCTCGTGTAAACAGATAATTTAGTGCCATTGGTTATTTACTTTAAACATAATGCATTGACGTGTTAGTGTAGAGGCACACAAAAAGAAATGGATATTGTAGTCAGCTACTTAAAAGTGTTACCTCATATGATTACATAGCCTCCATTTCATAAATTGTGTACCCATTGAATTCATATATGAATATTACATATATTACTTCAAAATAGAAACTTAAATCATCCAAGACTAATGAATTTGAATGCAAGAGTAACAATGGTGCATGTTCATGATAGCTACATTGGTTGTTTGAAGAAACATCACTGTAACTTTGGCATGCACAACTAAAAAGGCTTATTTAAATAGAAAAAAATGTGATATGTGAGTGTCCAATCTTTATAGCGTTGAATCGATATTGTACCTTTGGCCACGATACGAAGTAGATATTGACTTATGTTCAAGCGATGCACATCCACGATCGCTAGATAGTGATACGTCAATGAATTGTGCAATCTCTCTCACACGCATACATATCTCATTTCCCTGTGGGCATCGGAATCACACACGTGCACTTCGTGTATTTCGCTCCCTCCGTCAGGGTTAAATTCGTCTTTCTACCCCATCCTACAAGTCTCTCACACAGAAACACACACACTCTCTATGTCTAACACGCCCACCCCTTTAATTCCGCCCACCCACAGCCACTAATGTCTCTCACACATATGCTATCTACCTATCCCTTAATATAGCTAGATATGTGTCACACAAACTCCTTCTCCCTACTAGCAAGATGCCCATGTGTTGCACGGAACATCAAGATGAATTTGTATGAGAAGTTTATCTTGTGGGAGAAAAGGATGAATGAGGGAATGCCTTATTTGCAAATGCGGAGAGGGGTGTGGGTATTTTTTTTGAAAATTGCCATAGTTTCCTTCCTGCCCGTCGGATATAAATCGGATGGCCTATATTGCAGGATGGCAGGAACACCATCATCACTAACTCTGTTTTTTTATAAGAGTAGAGATATGTGAGTGTCACTCCCCCCCCCCACACACACACCCACACTTCCCAACACCGAAGGAGTAGGGTGACACCTCGATCTTGATACTAATCTATCGACTGGCTTCTCTCTCAAACATACACACACACACACTACCTGGCACCGAAGGAGTAGGGTGGCACATCGATCTTGATAATAATCTATCTACTTCTCTTGCAAACACACACACACACACACACACTCGCTAGTTGTGCCTATGTGTCTACCGCACACACTCTCAATACGTCTTTCTCTCCCTCCCCCCCCCAACAATGACAGCAGAAGGGTGACAACTCGATCTGATCATAATATGTCAATTGGTTTCTCTCTCAAACATTGTGTCTCGGTGCCTCGCTCGGTAGCCCCCTCGATATGTAGACTTCTCGCGCGCGCACAGCTGTAGTGACGATGACGCTGAACCCAGTGTGCCTTGTTTTTACCGGCCTCATGTGATAGTTTTCACCCTGTTTTCTGTTAAGTAACAAGGCAACCTTTTCTTTGTTACTACTAGTGAATCTGAAGTCATTCGGGGCAGACATAAAATATATCACTTCAACCCAATTATCGCAGCAACTATTTTAAAAGAAATTAGCTAGCTGCCCGTGCATTGCATGGAACATCAAGATGCATTTGTATGAGTAGTTTATCTTGTGAGAGAAAAGGTTGAACGAGGGAAGGCCTTATTTGCGAATGTGGAGAGACATGTGGGTATATTTTTACAAAATTGCCATAGTTTCTTTCCTATCCGTTAGATATAAATCCGACGGCCTATATTGCAGGATGGCACGCACACCATCATCACCAACTCTTTTTCTACTCCCTCCGTCCGAAAATACTAGTCATCAAAATGGATAAAAAGAGATGTATCTAAAACTAAAATACGTCTAGATACATTTCCTTTTATCCATTTTGATGACAAGTATTTCCGGACGGAGGGAGTATTTGTCTTTTTAGAGATTTCAACAAGTGACTATGACCGGACCTTACCAACATACTCAAAAAAGTAGTCCATAATTTTGATGTTACCCTCTTTTCTTGGCGGTGCAGTGCCTTCTGGATACCTCATAAATAAATCAAGGACAAATCTGACCCCTTCCTGAAAAGACATATGGAGCAAAATGAGTGAATCTACACTCTAAAATATGTCTACATACACATCCGTATGTGGTAGTCCATTTGAAATCTGAAAAAGACAAATATTTAGGAACGAATGGAGTATATATAAGAGTAGACATGGAGATATATCTCCAGCATGGTCTACAACAAAAATGTGCTGGGCTGGTTAGCGCTGGATGCTCGCAACGCGATGACATGAGTTCGTATTCTGTCTTTTAACTTTGTATTTTTATATTATATATTACTCTACTTATTTGATATATACTTTTTTCGCCACTGTACTGACAGTGGAACCCACGGAGTACTTAGAATACAAGATTAAGGATGGACTTGTTTCTTTTTAACTTTCTGTACGAAGCTGTAGCCACCCTGCAAGTCACGTGTACACTGTGCATGCAATTAACTTTTTATAGAGGGACAATCATACGGGCAATTAGCTCAAATGGATTGGATGTCACTCTATTATTTCCAGCATAAAGAGCATCTCCAACGGCAGCCGGCAAATTTCCTCCCGCTTCCTTAAGCGGAGGATGACATCAAACGCCAGCGGCATACATTTTTACAACTCTAACCAACTAGATGAAATTTGTGCAAACACAGACTGATTTCATATAAGCATGAAGGATTTTGTATAAAAAAGGCGGATCTTCATATAAACATCATGGATTTCATTGCATTTACATGAACTAAGAGGTTCCAATCCGGCTCTCTTGTATAATTAATACTTCCTTCGTCCGGAAATACTTGTCCTAGAAATGGATGTATCTAGACTTATTTTAGTTGTAGATACATACAATTTATCCATTCTTAGAACAAAAATTCCCCGCCAGCTAGAGAGGGAGTACATAATCTAAATGGCCGCCCGCGGATCCCTTTGTCTTCCTCATGTTCGTCAGACACTTGCGGGGTCGACGAAGGTCCTCGGAAGAGACGAAGCAGCAAAGAAACCACCTGAATCCGCGATCGTCGCCTCGGCGGTGGCCTTCATGGGTCCCAAGTGGCGGACGCCTCCCGTGTTCTACTTCTCCTCGATGATGGCGGCGGACATGGAGAAGCTGGCCACCGACTCGTCGCTCTCCATGCACCCGGCTTCTGTCTCTGCCTGCATGGCGCTGCCGCAGGCACGGGAGGCGCGCCCACAGACACGGGAGGCGCGCCCACCGCAGACACTGGTGGCGCGGTACGACGCGGCAGCGACGGCGCCCGTACCGGCGTGCTCGCCGTCATGCCGGCGTGGAGAAACTCACCACTCCTCATCGAGCTGAACTGGAGCAGCGAGTTGCTGAACCACGCGCCTGCTTGGGGCGGCAACTGGCTCCGTTGGGCCAAGCGAGGTTGGTGAAGCACGGAGCGGCCTTGCCCGTATCCGGAGGGCTCGGCGGGCCACCTAGCCGGGTAATATGCCAGAGAATGGCTCATCGGAAGCCATCGGAGGAGTGGAGAAAATGGTGAAGGAGGAGATGGGGGAGCGGCGGAGGGGTGCGATTCTTGCCCGATGTCTGTCTGGACTCGTGTAAATAGAGGGAAGACGGTAGGAGCTTGGCCGGCGTCTGGCCTCGTTTAAACTGAGGGCGGACGGGAGGAGCCCGTCCGGTGTTGTGTTTAATTCCGGCCCGCTCATGAACGGACATGTGGCCGGAGTAGGATTCTCGGTTTGCATGCAGGTTTAACGGAGGGGTTTAATGGAGGCGCCCGGCGTGCAGCGGGCGGCGCAGTACTATTCGATTTGACATCAGTAATGAGCCATCAAATCACAAAGGCCCTCGCCTCTCATGAAACCGACCAAGCGAGACTGCCCCGCCCTCTAGCCTTTTAAAAAATGTATATACTCCACTTTTGTACAGTAGTAGTATCGATGGATTGCGCCGTGGAGCAAAACTTGAAATAAAAAAAAGGTGGTACATATAGAGAGTGCTCGTCGCCAAATTATGCATATAGTACTATTAAAAAGGCTTGTCACAATAATGGTGTCCAGCACAAGTGCACAACCCACCCCTCAAATAAAACTAAGCACCCTGGAATTCTTTGACAAAACTAAGCACCCTGAAATTCTTTGACAACTAAACTGTTGGCTATATGATGTTGGCCATATATATTGTACGTATATAATGTGAAGAAACGAGTGGTAGTACTGTACCAACTAAAAGATGAAATGTAAGAAATACTTGTATGTATGTACTGAAGAGTTAAAGTAACAAGAAGAAACATAACATAGTTCTGCTGGGGACTCAGCACAACACACCCCTCAAATTAAATTAAGCACACCTGAAATTAAACTTTGCAACTATTCTGGTAGACACTGCATTAGAACCACCATAAGCAACGACACTGCCACCTTACTCAGAGTCCTCGTCCACGTCCTTGACTTCGTCCTTGTCCCTCTTCCTCTTGGCCGATACTTCTTTGCTTGAACCGCACACTTGGTTGTTGCTCTTCATCCAACCCTTGTAGATATTGAAGCAAAGGTAACCATCCATCGCAGCGTACTGGATGTGGTCTATATCTAGTACATTCCGCTGCCATGCATGACGATGAAACGTGTATGGAGGTTTCTCCAGTTTACCGTACGAAGGATGAACCATGGCTCCTGCCAGGGTCAGCATTGAAGGCTGAAGAGAGGACACCAGCCGATTCTTCTGGAGGTCGAAGGTGTTGCCTACAACGAGGCCTACCCGACGCAGGACTTCTTTGTCGTTACCAAAGTCTACAATAACGAATTTGACTAGGTTGCTCCCGAGGAAGTCCTTTAAATCCTGGAACTCAATGTCGGCATGGCATATGTGGTAGACCAAGCATAAGTCATGCACGCAAACCTGGATCACGGCGGGCTTCTTCCTCTCTTCGTCCTTTAGATCCTTCTCTCGTCCCAGGACTGTGGTGTACTCAACATCTAGCCCAGCGACCAACTCATCATCTCAGTTTTCGAACATGTGTCTGAAGCGAGAAAGGCATCCTTTCACCGTCGCGGAAGAACGGGTGTAGATGACGTCGAACTCATCGCCGGTGATGGTTCTAACCTTGTACTCACCGCCGATCCTGGAGATTTGGGATGCCATGGATTTGGGAGGAGGGTTAGGATTAGTGGAATTGCCGTAATGTGAATGGAAGGGACGACTAGGAGCGAACCGCCGTAGTATTGAAGGACGTGCGGGGACGAGTAGGAGCGAACTGCCAGCGTGCGAACAGCAGGGTAGTGGCTTTCCATTCTCCCATGATACGGGCTTCCGAGAGCCCTTGGATCTGAGATCGAACAGTTGCATGGCGTGATTCTAGACCTATGGGTGAATATCCTATCCTGGAGGGTTATTCTACAAATTTTCAGCAACTTAGCATGCGACCGTTTGATCTCAGATCCAAGGGCTGCCAGCATCCCGTATCGTGGTCGCGCCTACCACGACCGTCGCGTCGCTCGTGCGGTCGCGCCCTTGGAGATTTAACACGATGCGTTAGGCTATCTGATGTTTGGCATGTTATACATAGTCATCACTTAGTCACTCATACTACAACAAGGTTGGCTATAAGTGTATTTTTTTACTCCTCTCTATCTCTTTCTTCGTACTCCCTCTGTCCCATAATATAAGAACGTTTTTGACACTAGTGTAGTGCCAAAAACGTTCTTATATTATGGGACACATGGAGTACTAGTATTTATTGCATTTGCCAAGGAGTGACCTCTTCCAATGAAATGGTGTTGCTAAGTTTGCTTCATTTAATTAGATATAGACTCAAAAATTGTCTTTTCACCTAGGTACACGCGTTCAGCACCGTTTCTTCCTTGGGTCACCAAACTAGTCTCTCTCTTCTTGAATAACTTGCCACATCAGACTTTATGCCTGTGTGGCAAGCTTAAGCACCTGTAGGAGCAAGTAAAAGTAAGTACAATAGTGCGCTTTACATGGCATTTTTGCATATGTGGAGGAAATAGAGGCAAGGAAAAAGTGGAGAAGTGGGCTCTCATGCAAGAGCCAGCCTCTACTACATGGTGGAGCATTGGGAGAGGCACATGTATGGAGGTGGTCAGGAATCTGGGAGACTCACACAGGTCGTAGCACCGCAGTTAAAATGATAATGGCAAGTCAAATCACGGGGCCCCACCTGTCCAGCAGTAACTCGCTGTCAAATCACACAGCCCTACATTTGCAGCAGCCTACTCCCTCGTCTTCTCGTGTCTCTGTCAAAGCGACTAAAGCACTATGTTACAGTAACATATTATGTTACCACAAGCACCTCTTTCCTCATTAAATAGTTGCCACATAAGCAAAATTGTCTTGGGATGTGTTAAGTTACTACCAAAGTTACTCCCACTATGGCTAGCCTAAGAAACAACGTGAGAGTTAATGCTCCACGCCTATGTGTTTACTATTTGGTTTTCGTAAGATGACTTAATACTCACCTAGACGGAGGGAGTATTCGATTTGAAAGCGGGCGGCGCAGTTCCCGATACGGCTTTAATGCAGACGAGGGAGGGAGTAGCGGTTCCCGATATGTTGAACGGCCAATGCATCCTCCTCAATTAATGCATGAGGGAAGTAATGGGAGGAGGTCCGGGAAAAGAGGCTGCACGATGTGAATGTAACGCAGTTTGCCCTCATTGCCCTCATATAAAGGCGCCCCTCCATTCCAATGCATCTACCACATCGTACACACCTAAGCATTTGCCTAAGCACCTACACTAAGCGCAAAAGAGCTCACTCCAGACCCATGGCGGCGATGCGCGTGAGCGGCCAGCGGCTGCGCCAGATGGTCCACGACGCCGGCCTGCGGCATGGCGCCGAGGATCGTCTCCAGATGGTGTTGGAGACCGGCTGGTGGATGGCCGCCGT
Source organism: Triticum urartu (assembly GCF_003073215.2). Taxonomy (NCBI): domain Eukaryota; kingdom Viridiplantae; phylum Streptophyta; class Magnoliopsida; order Poales; family Poaceae; genus Triticum; species Triticum urartu. Next base: position 154,440,592 of record NC_053023.1, read on the forward strand.
CGACGCCAACTACGACTCTTAGTTGGACCAGATGATCATTGACACCAGCAACAAGTTCACCGTCATCAAGAAGCTTGCGGACAACATCGCCGTACTCCTCCAGCCCGCGCGCCCGGGCTCCTCATTGCCTGACACCCTAATCGGCCTCCATGGCCGGAACCTCTTTCAAGCACTGGTGGCCCTGCGACTGCCCGCCGACGCCACGAAGAATATCCACCTGGTGGTCGCGCTCGCCAAGAGGCGCCTCGCCCTGCAAGAATTCATCGACCTACACATCCACGTGTACGAGCAAATCGTGTACATAGGTATCTACAATGCCAGTGAGGACGCTACGAGGTTGGCCTTCCTCAACCGGCTGGAAGCCTTGGATGCCTTTGCTGAGAAGCACCTCAACCTCGCCACAAAAGCCGCCGCTCCTTAGCCGCCGGTCAGTGGCCCGGCGCACTAAGTTGAGGAGGAGGAGGTCGTACGTTCATGGATCCATCTTTCTTCTTGCCTTCTGTAACCACCACTGCGATCGCATCATCGTGGCCTTAATTCTTATTGTGTTGTTGCATTCTCGTTCCAGTCAATACCGACATGTGCGATCCCTTTGCTTAATTATATGCATCACTATAACTAGTACTCGATCAGTCAATTTATAAGTTGTGCTTACCTTTTCCATCAACTTCGTGCAACGCGCGGGCATCTTGCTAGAAACACTAGAATATGTCTATATAATCCGTATGTGATAGTCCATTTGAAATCTCAAAAAGACAAATATTTAGGTATGGAGGGAGTAACATATTAGGAGTATATCATGCACACAAAGGCAGAGGAGCGGTGGGGCCGAGAGGGATGAGGGGCACGTCGGGGGGATGAGGATCCCCTGACGTGAACAATCCTACCATTCTATCACTGACATGTGGGACCCATAAGCGTGGGTCCCACCTGTCAGCGAAGGAAAGGCAGGGCAAGGCAGTGATAGCCACGTCAGAGGATCAATGTCCACGTCGGGGATGTTGGAGCGGCGTCGTGGGAATCGCGTGTGGGTGTGGCAGTGGTAGAAACAAGAAACGTGATGGTTGCCGTGGTTCAACTTCCATGGACAAGCTGTCATGTCTGCTGAGACATGTATATCAAAACTAGAGTGTTTATATTTCAAGCACGTGAACAAGTATTATTCTACTAGTTTGGATCCATTGCAACGCACGGGCCAGCACATTGGTAGTAGTAGTGTCCATCTCTATCTCTAGAGGCCTTCCCTCGTTCATCCTTTTCTCTCACAAGATAAACTACTCATACAAATGCATCTTGATGTTCCATGGAACGCATGAGGATGTTTCCTTGGGGGTCTCTCTAGCGCGGCGTGGCCGTAGTTGCAAGTTGACGCCCCTTCAGATGCCGACATTGAGGGGCACTCAGATTTCCTCCGATGAGAAGGTAAGATGAGTTTGATCATGTAGTAAATGCATTCTAAAGACTACTTCCGTGTCCATTTCCTAATTCTCCCCCTGCCCACTGTTTCACAGGTTAGGCTCGGTGCGAGTGGAGATTGGCTTGCATATGTACGGGAGGGTACCAACATCAATTTGCACAACATTTACAACGATGACACCGTTCCCGTAGAACCTTTGTCCAACATTGGGATCAGCCATGCAACGGGCCACCGCATGAATTGGTATGATGGAACCACAGTGAGATTGAATAAGAAAGCACGAACCTTGCACATGGTGGTCAAAGGCGGACCATGCTGTCTGCGGCCGATTTGATGCCGTACGAGTAGGAAGACGTTGTGCTCCTTTCTAACCGCATCTTCGCGGTGACAAACCAGGGGACTTATTTTGTATGGGACACATCCTACGATATACTCCCTCTCTCCCAGTTTATTTGTTTTGAATCTTTTCGTTTTGTAAGTTTCAAATTCAAATTTAGAGCTCCCCATCACATGTTGAGATTACAATGTCCATTAAATTGTTGCGTGCATGTATAGTAAAGAAACAAATCTCGAGTTTGGCACGAGTTCATGCTGCGGGAGCACCACAAGCCCTGGTGCAGGAGTTACATTTCCCTCTCAGGGCCGTCGAGACTGAGCTTCAGCGCCTTACTACACCTACCTTTGAGTCAATAACATATGGACCCGAGAGGTGACTGGTCCACATGTAATGCTTCCATAGGCAGAGGGGCAGTGGGGCCAAGAGCGGTGAGTCGCAGGTCGGGGGACGTGTGGTTTCATGGGTTCAAGCGGTGTCGTGGGAATCGCGGGTGGCTGTGGTAGAAACTTGATGCTCGCCGCATTTTAGGTGGCCCACATGTCATGCACACAAAGGCAGAGGGGTGGTGCGGCCGAGAGGGGTGAGGCGCATGTCGGGGGGCGTGGTGCCGTGGGTTGGAGAGGCGTCGTGGGAATCACGAGATGAAACGTGATGGCCGCTGTAGTTGAACTTCCATGGACAAGCTGTCATGTCTACGGACACATGCACTACATACCGATCACTGGAAGGAGTAGCAGAGAAAGCTATATATGCGGACAAATAGTTCCTTATAGTCAAGCGGACCCAGGCTACTACTCTGTTCCAAAGACATGCACACCATCGAAATAGTCCATCTATATCAATATACACCGAGAGGGAATAATTTTTTTACAAGAGAGGAAATAGTTCATCCATCCATAATGCCCTCCTGCTGGTGCAGCCTTTTCTTCTTCTTCTTCTTCTTCTTCTTCTTCTTGTTCTCATTCTCTGTGGGAGACGGCTTCGCAACAAGCTCTTTGGACCTTGCAGCTATCTCGAAACTCACACGGGCATCGAGGGCAGCATATTTTATCCGCTCGTACGTCAAGGGATAATTCTCCCATACAAACGACCTTAATTCCACCGTCTCGTCACCCTTCTGAAGATTTGTACCGAGCACAAAATTTGCTACGTCGAATAGGGATGGTGTCTGTTTATCACAAACTTCTACAGGAATTTTGATTCTGGTTTGTAGGTCAGCGATGCTTTTCAAATCAAGGTTGTACGGCTCCAGCTTCTGTTTGTCCCCTTCGATGGCTGCCCCACAGAAGTATACGTCCTCCCAAGACAATAAATCATGAAGCTCACCTGGTATGGAGGGCGAGTGTATGATGTGGTACACCAAAACATCATCTTTGAGGCACAGCTGAAGGACGGCGGCGCGCTGGATCTTCCCAGGGGCACGCTCCGTGTACTCTGCGTCGAGACCGATGACCCTCGTCTCTACCTTTTCGAGGGAGTTGGATACATTGTGGATCCACTTCCGAACAACCCTTGGGTGGACGGTGACGGTGGCAACTATGCGCATCGAGCCTTCGACGAGGACATGTTGGACGCTAAAAACCTGCATCTCGATCTCTTTCGCCATTTGGAACCGCTGGAGCAGAGGGCTATGGTTTGGAGAATTAGGATTAGATGGCTAGTCTAACTGAAGTAGTAGATGATTATTTAAAGAGGTTAAAACAATGTGAACGCAGTGGGGTTTGGATGCAAATGAAGACGAAGGGGAGGTGAAGAAGCCGAGGAGAATCGGTTCCCGATGGAGAAGGAGTAAATGGGAGAAGTGGCATGCAGGCAATTGATTAGACAGCTAGGTAGACTAAACAAAAAGGCTATGCGGGTAGACTGATGAGTCGTACCTGTTCGTGTATGTGCCCATCCTTCCTTATAGGTGGGACCTATGCAAACAGATAAAAGAATGTGTCGTAGTTTTTTTTGAGCGCGTGAGTGGGAGACACAACATTCTCTGGTTAAGGAATACTCCCTCCATTTAGGTGAGTATAAGTCACCTCATGAAAATCAGGTTTTCCCAAAACCTTTAGGCGTGGAGCATTAACTTCCTGCTCGATCCCCCCCAGCCTCGTTAGCCAGCGTTCTCTTCCTCTGTTGCCGCGTTCTACCTTTCCATTTTTCCTCTTCTCAAGTGTGGAACGATCTGCATGATGTCCTTGATGCACCAGAACGACCACTGCATGGATCACGGCAGAGCGTTGATTGGGCATGCACGAAAATTTGGTTCTGCTCACAATATGGATGATACCTGAACGATGAAGTGAACAAGCATGCTAGCACGGGAGACCTATTTATGCTATAGAATACTGGAGTACTCATGTACCTACTAATAGTATTAGTGGTAGTACAACTGTGGTACACTTGATGGTCAAAATATTATTCATCCGGTCCTCACAGTGAAGTGACAACACCCTACGCCTGACACTAGTCCAGGCGGCGTGTTCGGGTTACCAAAGTCAGCCTTACCCTGTGCACAGTGCAGTCTGTCACCGCCGCTGTACAGCACATTGGCGCCTCGCCTCATCTCCCTCTCCGCTCCCATAGCACCACTCCATCTCCATCTCCTTCTCCGTCCCCATCTCACTGTGCCCCCGTGTACCGTCGCCTCACTCGCCTCCCCAGTACCACTATTCCCTCACTAGCCGCTCCAGCACCGACATCCTTCTCCCCCATAAATCAAGCCCCCTTCCAAACTCCACCATGGCCGAACGCGAACCGCGCAGCATCCATATGAGCCGCGATTGGAGCAATCTCCCCAGTGACATCCTCGACCTCTGTTGTTCGTGTATGGATATGTTGAGTGCCCTGCGGCTGGCTGCATGCTCGAGGGACATGCACACGGCCATCGTCGAAGCGAGGCCTAAGCTTTTCAAGACACCCTGCTTGCTGCTATATGGTCTTGCGAGATTCGCTCACCATGATATGGAGGCATGCATGATGCCCCTCGACTTCAATCCGATCTCCATTAGCCGAAACTTCTTTGTAGGTATGTAGTGGGTCGCCGTACATCATTTCCCTCGACATCGATCTGATCACCATCGCCCGAAACTTCTTGGCAGGTATGTACTGGGTTGGCATGAACTCCCACTGGATGGCTGCCTTCAGAGAAGACGGTAAAAAGTTGGTGCTCGTGAACTTCCAGACCTCCCATGAGATTATCCTTCCTCTGTTGGATTATATAGAGTATTACCATCACGGTCCAAGTCATCTAGATTACTACGTCAGTTGGACGGACCTTGTTTTGCAGAAGATTGTAATCTGCCAAGTGCCCACACAACATGAAAATTACGCAGACTTCAAGCTAATTGCCTTGTTCGACCGCGGACCCGCCTATCTTTACGCCGGTGCCTTCTTTAGCTGGAGACAACTCGGCTCACAGTGGATCATCGTCAAACTTGATACACACTTCTGTGATGCTATTGAACACAATGGCATCATCTACGCAATCGACAAAGCAGATGGCACCACTATTGCTGGGACGGCGCGTGTAAGTTGTTTCCTCTCATGTTAGTTTCCTCATTTTCATGATGTAGAAACATGCACCACACTGTTGGTTTCATCTAACCATACAATAGGGAAGTAATTGTGCATATGGAGAAATCTATATTTGGAAGTAGTGAAATCATGCAATGCTTACCATGTGTACATACCTATATTCGCCCTTCAGCAATCAATGGCTAGAATAATATCCTCACAAAATTTTTGCCCGCAGAACACGAGTATATAACAATGCATGGTCTGTTAGTTACCTTGAAGAATTTGTTTGTGAGGACAGAACATGATTACATAACATGCATGACATGGTAGGTTCCTGTGAAGAATCGATTGCGAGATAACATGAGTATAACCATGCATGGCACTTCTATATTTTCGAACCCATTATACATTTCCCTGTATTTTACTCCCAGTTCCAACAGGGACATATCAATGCTGTTTCTTGCATTATCCTACTCATACTCTGAACAATGCTAATCTTACATTAACAATGCATGTCCGTTTTGATATGATGCAGTGTCCCTACAGTTACTGCCCTTTGTAATCACACCACCTTTGCCAAAAACAGGGAAGCACAACTGGTTCCTCGCTCGATCAGACGACGGCAAAAGACTGATGATCATTCGGACACATGAGACGGAAAAGTTATATTGCAAAAACCCCACTGTATACAGGCACCGTGTAATACGTGAGTATCCGGACAGTGGCTGTTACGTCTATGAGCAGGATACCAGCTTGTTGGGGCCTTTAGGATTTTTTAGTTGGAGGCGGGTAAACAGCCTTGGTTCACACTCCCTGTTTCTCGGACTCAATTATCCGATTAACCAGGAGATCACCGTTGGCAAGGACCTTGATGGCAGAGAGGCTCTGTTTGCTATGGAAAACTGTGTCTACACGGCGAGCCCTATGAGTTCGGGAGCAAACTCCCATGATTGTCAACGATACAGCCTGCAGCCAAAAGAAGGTGAGAATGACAAAGGCATCCGAATTAACTTTGATCCTTGGATGTCTCAATTACGACAGGCAGTGATGTGGTTCGAGCCTTCTGGTTGATAGGTAATTGGGTTGTTGCATCGAAAGGGTGGAGTACTGGTGTCTCCGGATCACTGGTCGCTGAAGCAGGGCTGCAAATTATGATGGTGTTGGATCATCTCTTCGAATAACTTTGTTGTCTTTGCTGCTGGTTCTGGATGGGTAGTTCTTTCTTTTGTTATGCATATTCCTTGTCATTTCGTCATCCTCGTCTATGTCACTCTTACTATGTAATAGTTGCTTCTGTTTAGAATGTCATTCTCGTCTGGATCACGAGAGTCTGAGCGCTGCAGATGGGTGTGTTTTGGTGGTGTAGCAAGACTTCTTATGAACTATCATGTCTTGCTGTTTATGTCAGTAGTAGTCACTAGTCAGTGTTTGAATGTTGTATATATCGTTGTTTCGAACCGTTTATTGTCTCGAACTACTGGTGGGCTAAATGAGAGCATCACCATTCTCTAGTGTTTAGAGTATATCTCCTTTTTTCAAGTTACATAATTTGAGCTCAGTGTCTTTTCGGTGATGTACACTTGTTTGGGCCAGTGAGATGTCGTTGAATATGGGCTGAGTAGTAATGCAATGCCAAACAGGTCAATTACGACTCTCAGGCCGGGCTCTCAAAAGATCCAGAAAAAAAGGCCGGGCTCTCCAAAAAAGAAAGAATAAGGACTCTTAGGCCGACATGTGGGCGCCACCGGTGTTTTCGTGCGCTTGTGCACTGAGAGCATATTGGCGCGTGCTCGAAATTCATGCTACCTTTTCATCCCCAGTCACCGGCCCCTCCCCCACCTCTGGAATCTCGATTCCTACTCCAGTTCCCCCAAATCCCCCTCCTGTACTCCCTGTACTCAAGCGCACTATCACGTTGGCGGTCAACACGGATCTCCGAGCCGGAGATCCTGAGGTCCGTCCTGCCTTCGGTCGCTGCGTGCTATCGCTCAACAGTGGCATGGAGGCGCTTGACGACCATTTTTCTGGCAAAGTGCTGATGGTAACCATCAACGGCGACCGGCCTCCCATCTCGCCGGATGACCTTGTCAAAGCTCTTGGAATTGCGCATGGCATCCAAATAAGTGACTTGCTCGTCGAAGTCTGTCCGCCATCGGCTGATTTCTTCGTCAAGTTCCGGACAACTTTCGACTGCAGTCGTGTGTTCGAATCTTCCCAGCGTTTGTTCTGCGATGGCGCACTGGTGAGCTTTGATCGGTGGCACCCAGGATGGGGCTCGGTACCCTCTGAGATTGAGTTTTTAACAAAGCTTACCTTCCACGGCATGCCTCGACGTGCTTGGAACAGCGAGTCCATGAACGAGCTTATCAGAGACCTTGGAGGTGAGCTCGTAAGTATGTTTGTTCCTCCAGACAGCTGGGCTCTGACGGTTATGGCATGGATGAAGAAGCCGTCCACCATACCGAAGGTGATTGGTGTTGAGATACTGGTGCAGGAACCGGGGTTGTACTATTCGTCGCCACCAAGCCCGTCGCGGACCATGTTAGGGATGTACCTGTATCGAGTGTTCGTGCATGTCGAAGAAGTGGTCAATCCATCAATCGAAGTCCTGCCGCCGCCGCTGGTGCCAGGGTCCGTTGACGACGTCCATTACATGAGTCAACGTCAGACTTTCCCCGTGTTGCTCGGAACGATGGATGGCATAGGGCCTACTCCATCGCACAGCGGGGGCCACTGCTTCTTTGGGAGAAGAGGCAGGGTTGGCTGCCTGGATGTGCTCTAATTTGAGGTAACAACTAAATCTTGTCAGATACTAGTTAAATCCGAGCTATGGGTGTGAAGCACTGATATGCCAGTACATTTGATTGTGACCTGTTCTAATTTTGTACCTGAACTTTTTTTAGAAAGGGCTGTACGTCAACTTAATGTGCTAGTAGAACTTATTGTGTTGTTTGTCTGTTTTCTTTGCACAACATTCAAGATATTTCTCCGTCATTGATAAATACAACGAACCGTTATGTACGACTTCGTTGGTTTCAACATAGCCCTTCCCGTAGCGATCCACTGCTTCCATCCTGATTGTGCCGCCTGCGTGAAATTTTTGTATGCAAGTTCAGTGTGCTATGATGTTCTATATGATTGTGTCAACTATATAAGTTTTTACTGAGCATCAGCAATGCATATGGCTGAAAGATGTATTTACAAGCATCGGTCGATGGGTCTCTCTCTCTCTCTCACACGCACAAGAGGGACCCGTTGAATTATTTATTTTCTCGTGACAGCTTTTAATTAGGTTCCACTGTAATCTAACTTTTTTCTTAAGTTATTAATTGAGCTCAGTGACTTCAAAAAGTTGTACAGAAGCCTTGTTTGGGCCTTTTCGGCGTCGCTGAATGTGGGCTGAGTAACCATGTTTAGGTTGTACTGTACTACACAGGACTTTTTTTAAATAATACATTTTTTTATTAATTTTCAGAAATATTACGTTGGGTAATTTTTTTTCAAAAATAATACACCGTCGGCCCGCTGCAGGCCGACTGGGCCTAGTCGGCCCACAGCCAGCCGATTGGATTCCAGTCGGCCTACAGCTGGCCGACTGGCCCCTGTCGGCCCACTGTGGGCCAACTAGAGCTAATTGGCTCGCTGTGGGCTAATTGTTTTTGCAAAAGTGTTAATCATGTATTTAAAAAATATGTGTATTGTGACCTCCTCCGCTCGCTGTGGGCCCATTGTTGACTAAAAAATATGTTTTAAAAAGTGTTAATCATGTATTTAAAAAATATGTGTATTGTGACCTCCTCCGCTCGCTGTGGTCCCACTGTTGACTAAAAAATATGTTTTAAAAAGTGTTAATCATGTATTTAAAAATTGTTAAATGTGTGTATAAAAAATGTTCCTTATATATACAATTTTTTTAATGTGTGTATAAAAAATAGTTTTTTTCAACATCATCAATGCAACTGGGCCGACAGTTGTACACAATATCCGGGTCAACTTGTTATTCTCTGCCCCGCTGGGCTACAAACTTTCCTAGGAGGTATGCATTAGGCTTAACAAGAAAATGGACTTTAAGAATAATAAATGGGATGTAATTATAATAACTGGACAATTACTATGCACCAAACACGTAATTAGTTTGAAAAATATATTATTTTTGGAATTTGAAAATTTTAATTTCATTACTTGTTGGGCGCGCAATATTTTGTTGGATTTTAACGTAATACAACTTTATTTTGAAATTATATTTAACCTGACTAGAAATTTCGGATAAAAATATTTTGGATCCCATCACAATGTGGGAATTTTTTTTAATTCTGTTTTGAGCGGTTGTTTGAAATTATTAATCGTTGTCCTAGCTAGAAGTTCGGCTGTACTTTTAACAAACTGTAAATGGGCTGTAGTAAATTCCATTAGAATTAAAAAATGGGCTGTACATTCTTACAAATCGAAAATGGGCTATATGTTCTCTGCCAAATCTGAGTTGTGGGCCTACTAAGTTGACCCGTACCAAGGGCTTTGTCAACTTAGTCAATATAAACGATTCTAGCTGTAGTGATAGTACGATGTCCATCCAACGGCCGTAGTGCTTCTTCAACCTCTGGTCTTCTTGCCCCAGATGTCCAAAGCAGCGCCGGTCCTGTCGCGTGCTCCTGCCTGCCGTGGCCGGATGTGATGCCGCGGAGGCCTCACCGCCCCGTACTACTCCCACCGCTGGCCAGGCCATCCCTCTACTCACCCACACCCCCTGTTATTCTGCGGCGACGGTAGCCTCACACCGCAGCCGAACCAGTGAACCCTCGTACTCCTCTCTGCGCGGGCTTCCACTGCTGCGTCTTCCCCGGCTCCGTGTCGTCCCCTTCCTAGGCCTCGCCGTCGTCCACTACCCTGGTGCTCTCGGCGCGGCGTGGTCAACATGGTCAAGGAACGAGTTCCATCGGACGTGGACTGTACGTGGAAAGGCTGACAGCTGGGTCCACGGCCGCAGCAAGGAAGTGCCTCCTTATTACACGGAAAATAATGTTTCCTCCACCTGACAGCAGGGACCCACCGGATGGGCCATCGTATTTCGTGAAAAAAAACGTTTCCCCCCTGACTGCTGGGACCCACCAGCTACACCTTCGCACGCAAGGAAGTGCGTCCGGGAAAAAAAATGATTCGCCCCCTGACTGCTGGGACCCACCAGCTACATCTTCGCACGCAAGGAAGTGCGTCCGGGTAAAAAAACCAAAACGATTCGCCCCTCTGACTGCTGGGACCCACTTAGCTACATCTTCGCACGCAAGGAAGTGCGTCCGGGTAAAAAAAACGATTCGCCCCCTAACTGCTGGGACCCACCAGCTACATCTTCACAGGCAGGAAGTGCGTGACAGTCGGGACCCACCTGGTCGAAGCGTACGTAGCGTTGTCATTCTGGTCGCGAACGTGTACGTACATATATACTGGTGGATGTAGAGGCGTGCACGTCTCGTAGTAGAGGCGCACACGTGTCGTAGTAGAGGCGCGCACGTAACATGTACACGTACGTACGGCGGCCAGGGTGCAAGAAAGAAAATACGGCCACGTATGTGTACATACGGGCGGGGTCTCGAACGCCTACTCGCGCATACGTACGGCGAGGGCTCGTGTACATGGCTGGGTCGGAACGGAGAAACAGCGTCGTCGTCGTGTTCATGGGTCGGAACGGAATGCGCGGTCGTGTTCATCGGGAGGGCTTGGACGGAAGAGGCGATGGAAACGAGGCCTGGCGTACCGCACAACGGAGGAAATGGGCCTCCTACGGTCGAAACGGGGGTCCTGTTGATCGGGAGGGGTGTGGTGTACCGCAAAACGGAGGAAACGGACCTCCTACGGTCGAAACGGGGGTCCTGTTGATCGGGAGGGGTGTGGCGTACCGCAAAACGGAGGAAACGGACCTCCTACGGTCGAAACAGGGGTCCTGTTGATCGGGAGGGGTGTGGCATACCGCAAAACGGAGGAAATGGACTTGTGTTGGAGCGCTACGATCGAAACGGGGGTCCTGTTCATCGGGAGGGGTGTGGCGTACCGCAAAACGGGACTCCACGGGATACTGTTCATCTCCACCGTCGACCCCCTCCAGCCTCCACGAGCTACTGTTCATCCACCGTCGACCTCCTCCAGCCTCCATGGGATCCTGTTCATCCAGCCTCCACCGTGCGCTACTCCACTGGCTACTGTTCAACCACCCCTCCACTGTCTACTGTTCATCTAGCCCTCCACACCACGGGGTCCTGTTCAACCACCCATCCACGGGCACCCCTCCACCGTCTACTGTTCATCCTGCCCTCCACACCACGGGGTCTTGTTCATCCACCCCTCCACGGGCACCCCTCCATCGTCTACTGTTCATCCAGCCCTCCACCACACCACGGGGTCATGTTCATCCAGAGGCAACGCCGCCGCTCACTGTTCATCCAAACCCCCCCGCAACGCTCACTGTTCATCCCATCGATCGGCTTCGGTTAGCAGCAGTAGCCAAGGAATTGCTCGATCGAGTTCAGTTAACAGACATCGATCGATCGCTCGGGTTCAGTAACGTGTAGCCTGCAGTGCAATCGCTCGGGTTCAGTTAGAGCCCAACGCCTCGCTCGGGTTCAGTTAGAGCCAACGCCTCGCACACACGCGCGTACATGTACGAGAGAAACACGCATCGCTCGGCCCCCGACCTCCCACCATAACCGAGAACTCCCCGAAATTTTCCTCCCCCTCGCTTCTACCATGGTTTTTTCCGTCATGGACGGCCCAAAGAATGTCATGCAGCCGCGTCTCCGGCCCGCCCAGGACGAAAAGCCCATTTTCTGTCATGATTTTTTGTCATAGAAGTAGGAGCCCACCACATCTATGATGATACCGGGTTTTGTCACAATTATGGTCATAGAAGTGTCATATGTATGAGAGAAAAAAATTTCGTTCGGCCCAAAATGTAGCAATCCAAAGCAGTTGAATAGTGGGCAGTATCATGTTTTTACCACTAGCTTATGTAAGCGCGATCAGAAGCTTCATAAAAGAGCCGTGAACTCTGTTGAACCGGCGGTACCTCGTTATCTGCGCTGGTCTGAACAGCCCATCCTGTGGAGTCGAGATGATCATCCACCCCGGGTTGACAATCCGAGTCATCTGGCTTTGGTGGTGGCACCCCAGGTTGGGGGTATAAATTTACCAAGGTGCTTATGGATGGAGGAAGCAGTATCAATATCCTTTACTATGTAACCTTTCGTCGCATGGGGTTAACAGATAAGAATCTTAAACCGTTGAACATTGTGTTTCATGGGGTAGTGCCGGGTAAATCGGCATACCCAGTTGGCAAGATAGATCTGTAAGTTGCCTTTGGAGACGATCATGATTCAAGATCAGAGGTGTTGACTTTTGAAGTGGTGAAAATCAAGAGTCCATATCATGCCCTATTCGGACGGCCGGCTTATGCTAAGTTCATGGCAAGGCCTTGTTATGTTTATTTGCAGCTTAAGATGTCGGGTCATAAGGGGACCATCACGGTGCATGGGAGCCGGAAGATTGCTTTGAAATGTGAAGAAGGTGATGCAGCTTATGCTGAGTCGGTTTGTGCCACGGAGGAGCTGAAATTTTACAAAGACAATGTTGATCCGGCAGATATGACTTCTCTGGAAAATCCAACTACTGAGCATGATCCGGCACTGAAGTTTAAATCGGCTGAGGAAACTAAGCTGGTTGACTTTGTTCCTGGCGATTCATCCAAGCAGTTCAGCATCAGCGCTAATCTAGATCCGAAATAGGAAGGCGCGCTCATCGAGTTCATCCGTGAGAACCGGGACATCTTTGCATGGAAGCCTTCTGACATGCCAGGTGTACCGAGGGAACTCGCTTAGCACACCCTTAATATAGATCCTAAGTTTAAACCGGTCAAGCAGTTTCTTCGCCGCTTTAACGAAGAAAGGCATAAAGATATTGGTGAGGAGGTAGCCCGGCTCTTGGCAGCAGGGTTTATTGTGGACGTTTTTCACCCTGAGTGGCTAGCTAATCCGGTGATGGTACTTAAGAAAAACAGCACTTGCCGTATGTGTGTGGATTACACAGACTTAAACAAAGCCTGTCTAGCTGACCCCTTTGCTCTCCCTCGAATCGATTAAATTATTGATGCTACAGCAGGTTGTGACCGTTTGTGTTTTCTGGATGCTTATTATGGTTATCATCAGATCAAAATGGTAGTTAAGGACCAGGAGAAGACAACCTTCATAACTCCCTTTGGAGCCTTCTCCTATGTGTCTATGCCTTTCAGGCTCAAGAGTGCCCAGGCAACTTATCAGCGCTGTGTTAAGAATTGTCTACATAAACAGATTGGGTGCAACGTTCATGCATATGTGGATGATATTGTGGTGAAATCTAGAAAGGAGGAGACATTTATAGGTGACTTGAGGGAAACTTTTGATAACCTCCGGGTTTATAAGATGATGCTTATTCCGGCCAAATGCGTCTTTGGTGTACCGGCAGGCAAGCTTTTGGGTTTCTGGTGTCTAACAGAGGGATTGAAGCTAATCCGGAGAAGATCACGGCTATCACATCTCTGGCTAAACCAGCGTGCATTAACGATGTTCAACGTTTGGCGGGCCGGATTGCAGCCTTAAGCCGGTTTATCAGTCGCCTTGCAGAGAAGGCTATTCCTTTGTATCAGATGTTAAAGAAAACAGATCACTTCGTCTGGAGCGATGCTGCTGAGGAAGCACTTGTTGATCTGAAAAGACAGTTAGCCAAGCCACCTGTCCTTGCGGCTCCGGTTGATAAGGAGCCCTTATTGCTATATGTGGCTGCTAATGCCCGAGCTGTTAGTGTGGCTATTGTTGTGGAGCACAAGGAGGCTGGGAAAGAGTATCCGGTTCAACGGCCGGTTTATTATATCAGCGAGGTGCTTATCGAGTCCAAACAGAGATACCCACATTGGCAGAAACTGGTGTATGGAGTTTTTATGGCAAGCCGGAAGCTCAATCATTATTTTCAGGGTCATCCTATCACAGTGGTCAGTTCACTCCCCTGGGAGATATCATCCAAAACAGAGAAGCAACTGGCTGGGTTGCTAAGTGGGCAATTGAGCTTGGACCTCACGGGCTAAAATATACACCCCGCACAACAATCAAATCCCAAGCACTTGTGGACTTCATCAATGATTGGACAGAGTCGCAAGCACTGGAGGAAAAGCCAAACAACACTTATTGGACTATTCACTTTGATGGGTCCAGGCAATTGGAAGGCTCGGGGGCTGGAGTCATATTAACTTCCCCACGAGGTGATAAGTTTTGTTATGTTCTCCGTTTAATGTTCCCTTATACTAACAATGCAGCTGAGTATGAGGCCTTGCTTCATGGTCTTCGGATGGCTAAGGAAATGAACTTAAGCCGGGTTAAGTGCTTTGGTGACTCGGACCTGGTGTCTCAGCGGGTATCTGGCACATGGGATTCCAAGGATCCACTTATGGCAGCATACAGACGAGAGGTGGATGCAGTGGCTCGTCACTTCAAGGGTTATCAAGTGGACCATATAGACCGGCGGAAGAATGAAACAACAGATGCCTTAAGTCGCTTAGGCTCTCAACGTAAACCGGTGCCACCCAATACCTTCCTCGATGTACTGCATAATCCGTCGGTGAAGATACCTATGGAAGAGGATTTGGATGTGCCCGACCTGAAGGCTCAATTGGTGGCGGCTCTTCATGTTATTCCAGATTGGATGGTCCCATACCTGGCATACATGAACCGGGGCGAGTTACTAGATGATGAAACTTTGGCCCGGCAAATAGTCCAGCGATCCAAGTCCATGTCCATTGTCAATGGGGAGCTACATCATTGCAGTGTCACAGGAGCATTTCAACGTTGTGTATCTCCTCAAGAAGGTTGTGAGATTTTGTGTGAGATCCACGAAGGAGATTGTGGTCACGATGCCGGTTCAAAATCCTTGGTGGCTAAAGTTTTTCGTCATGGCTTCTATTGGTTGATGGCTCATGCTGATTGTAAGTGCATCTAGTGCCCCTTAGTGATTTTGGTGTATTGAAGACTTATAGGTTAAGGGACTAATGCGTTTGTGAGTGTACGCAGGTCTATAAGTCTATGAGGAGTTTGATATTTACAGAGAAAGTCGACCCCTAAAAATGAAGTTCTTCGACTGAAGACTTTGGATCTCTGAAGACTTTCTGAAGACTTTGAAAGTGAAGAAATTGGTGTGACCGTGAAGACTTGGTATTCATTCGAGGAACATGAAGCGTGAAGACTTTTGTTTTTGTAGTTTCATTTTCTCTTTTTTGAGTCATAGGAAACATCGTACTGTTAAAGGGGGTCGAGGAAATACTAAGGAAAAATTTCCATGTGATGCTCAACTCAAAATCCTACACCTACCAATCCCTTCGAGTGAAGCCATTGGAAATCTCATACAGTTCAGTCAATTTCTTCAGTGACAGAGACGAAGTTCTTCTGGTCTCTGAGGAATTTGTCCTGACTGAGGAGTTAGGAATTCGCCAGTGCGGATTTCCTACACAGTGAGGAACATGATAGCCCTAAGGATTTTGCTACTCAAAATTCCGACCATTGCTGTGCTATACGCCAGCTGTCCCAAAATATCTATCCACCTAACGATCATATCATTGAAGGGCATTTATGTCTTATCATGTCGAGCTGCTCCCTAGGCTATAAATAGCCGCCCCCTACAACCACTAGTTGGTTGGATGCTCCGAGAGAAACTGACACTTGTCATTTGAGAGCAACCCATCCTCCGAGGACTTTGAGCGAAAATCATCAAGTGAGGAAAAACCCAAAACCCAAACACCTACAAACCCCAAGTGATTGAGCATCACTAAAGAGATTGATCCTGCATGGATCCGACGCTTGTTACCTTTGAAGACTGTGCTTCTTCCAGACGGTTAGGCGTCATGGTCTAGAGCATCCAAGAAGAATTGTGGGTCGCCGAGTGACCGAGTTTGTGAAGGTTTGGAAGTCGCCTGAAGACTTACCACGAGTGATTGGACGAGGTCTGTGTGACCTTAGTTCAAGGAGAATATGGTGAGGACTGGGTGTCCTAAGCTGCGTGTTCAGGACTGGGTGTCCGGGACTGTGTGTCCTCGAGTTTAAATACTCAGCCGCTCCAACCAGACGTACAACTGAGACAGCAGTTGGAACTGGTCTACCAAATCATTGTCTTCACCAAGCTTACTGGTTCTATTTCCTCAACTCTTCCATTTCCTCATAACTGTGTTGCGTGCTTGTTCATATCTATGTTTGAAGACTTTGACTGAAGACTCTCAATTTCCAAAGTTCAATTTCTTCAGTCTGTTTGTCTTCATCATGTGTTATCCTGTGCTTACGCTTCTGTACTCTGTGCCTGTCTTCATTTCATCATGATGACTATGCTTGTATTCTGTTATGTTTACTTTTGAGTACTCATTCCGCTGCTAGTAGTTCTTCGCTAAGGAATTTCCTCACCGGCAAATTCCTCAGTGAAGGATTTCATAAAAATCGCTTATTCACCCCCCCTCTAGTCGATATAACGCACTTTCAATTGGTATCAGAGCAAGGTACTCCCTTGTTCTGTGTGATTTTGGTTTAACCGCTTGGAGTTTTAGTTATGTCGACCGTAGGTATGATCAAGGTCTCTGCTGGGTGTCCTACCTTCGATGGGACGGACTAGCCCTACTGAAAGAATAAGATGCGAATGCATCTTGAAGCAATTGATAACGATCTCTGGTATATTGTGGAAAATGGTGTTCCCTTAGTCACACCTTCTCTGAATGCTGCTGATGTGAAGAGATTCAAGCAACTCGACTCTCAAGCGAAGAATATCATATGTGGCCATCTGAGCAAAGGACAGTATGGCCGAGTGAGTGCTTTGGAGACAGTGAAGCTTATCTGGGACAGGTTGTCCAAAGTGAATGAAGGAGTCTCAACTCAGCGTGACTCTCGAGTTGATGTTCTTCGCAATCTCTTCAACCGCTTCAAAAGACTCGACAATGAAAATGTTCAACAAACCTTCGATCGCCTCACTGACATCTCAAATGAGCTTCAAGCACTTGGTGCCACTGACATCACCGACCATGAGGTGGTGAAGAAATTGCTGAGATCGCTTGATTCCTCATTTGACACTCTAACATTGATGATACAAGAATGTGCTGATTACAAGTCACTTGATCCCGCTGATATTCTCGAGAGGCTAAATACTCATGAGTTCTAACTTGCTGAAAAGAGAGATCTCTATGGTTCAAGCTATGGCAGATCACGTGCACTGAAGGCCAAGGCAGTATCTGAGTCCGAAGATGAAGACTCTAGTAGCAGCCTTGGTGATCCTGAAGAACTGAGCCATGATCTGGCTCTACTCGTGAAGAAGTTCCAAAAGTTCTCAAGGCGTGGTCGCCTTGGAAGACCCTCAAGGAGCAATGATTCCTCACCCAGTGACTACAAGAAGAGGCTCTGTCACAAGTGCAAGAAACCTGGACATTTCATTCAAGATTGTCCTCAGTGGGAAAAGGAATCAAAGAAGAAGAAATAGAAGGATTACAGTTCTGATGATGCAAAGAAAAAGAAGAAATCCACAAAATCCTCATCATCAAAATCCTCAAAGCCTTCATATCACAAGAAGAGCAGCTCCAAGAAGGCCAGGGCATTCATTGGCAGGGAAATGGACTCTGAGGTTGAATCTGAAGAAAATGAGGAAGAGGAGTCATCTGAGGAGTCTGAATCCTGACTGGCGAGCCTTGCTCTCGCTACTACATTCGTCAGCAAGTCTATCTTCAACACTGAAGAAAATGACCTCACCAACAAGGCTGATGAAGGGAATGATGACTACGCTCCCACCTATTGCTTCATGGCAAAGGGTGCCAAGGTACTCAAATATACCTCATCTGAATCAAGTGAGAATGAATCTGATGAAAACCTTAAGCCCAGCTATTCTAAACTTGCTAAGATTGCTATAAAACAACAAAGGGCTTTAGAAAAGGTTCAAAACATGCTAGACAAAAGTGATGATATGTTGGGTGAAGAAATGGATCGCACTGAAACTTTGACTGAAAATCTTCAGAGACTTCAGTCCAAGCTTGACAAACTTCAAAGTCATCATAACACTCTCTTATCGGATCATGAGAAGCTTTCTTATGAATTTCTTCAAAGAAAGCAAGATCTTGAGACGCTAAGAGTGAGTTATGAAGATCTTCAAAAGGAGCGTGATTCATTACTTGCTCAACAAATCAGCGCTTCTCAGGAAGTATTTGTTCCTCCATGCTTGAAATGCATTGAACGTGAATCTGCTAATTCTTCACCTGAATGTTCAAATGCTGCTAATGTTTCAAATTCTTCACACGCCTTTGCTATCACTAATTCCTCATCTGAGGACATTGCTAGTATCACTGACGATGCAAGGCTGAAGGAATTGTACATGACAGGCATGTACAAAAGCCTCAAAGGGCATCAGACTCTTTGTGATGTGCTTAAAAAGCAGATCCTCAACAGGAACCCTAGGAAAGAGGGTATTGCCTTTGAGAGGAAACTCAATGCTGATGGTACATATTGGAAGCCTGAGCAGTACCCCAAAACTACATGGGTTGCTGCAAAGGGACCTCCAGTTGATCCATCTAACTTATCTGGATTTGCATGTGAATCTCCTTGTTCTGATGATGAGTCATTTGACTCCAACTATAAACTGTTTAAAAATCAGAATGGTGAAGTATTTGCTAGATATGTTGGCACTAACTGCAGGAACGGTCCCCCTATGAAGAAAATCTAGGTTCCCAAAAGATGCCTTGAAAATCTTCAGGTGAATGTCATCATGACGCCACCTGTGAAGAATAGGAACCCCAGATCAAATGCTTCATATGGACCAAATTCTTCATACGGATCCAAGTCCTCATACGGACAAAACTCCTCACATGGATCATATTCCTCAAAAGGATAAAAGTCCTCATATGAACATCATCGTGCTAACCCGTCTGTTTCGCAGGGAAGATCTAAGGATTATGGATATGTGTATTATTCTTCAAATCATTATGTCCATAAGTCCTCGAAGAATTTCTCTGCTTACTCTTATGCTCACTCTAACCCCTCTTATGTGAAATGAAATGGACTGGCTTCTATGTCATCCTTCTTGTATGGAGCTCGCAGAATGATGAACTCTTTGCCACCCCTTCAAATGTGGGTGGTGAAGAAAAAGAACTAATCTCTTCTGCAGGGTCAGGTCTCCAGACGTACGTAATCGTCTGAAGACTTTGCTAGAGACCTGAGTATGCCTGATAGGACGCAGGCTAATCATGAAGAAATGAACTTTCATTTCTCACGTCCTCATATTGCTTTATCTGTTCTTTTGCTTGATGAAATTGATCTGATGATTTGATGTCATATTCTTCACTGATGAAGTATATGAGTTTGTAAGCTGCACTAATTCATCTGCAGGATGATCAACCCAAAGCCACTGAGTGGGTCCTCGATAGTGGATGTACAAACCACATGACTGGTGACAAGAATCTATTGATGGATGCTCCATTATCTCCTTCGCATCTTAAGCATATCATCTTTCCTGACAAAGGCAAAAGTCAAGTATTGGGTCTAGGTAAGGTTGCGATCACAAAGGATCGACACATGGACAAAGTCATGCTTGTTGAGTCCTTAGGATACAACCTTATGTCTGTCTCAATGCTTTGTGATCTTGATATGGTTGTTGTCTTTGGCAAGTACCATTGTGTTGTGGTTATGGAAGCTGACAATTCCAAAGTCTCCGAAGGCTTTAGGAGAGGAGACCTGTATATTGTTGATTTCTCTACAGGACCACAACTAGCCGTGTGCTTACTTGCAAAAGCTTCAGAAGGCTGGCTCTGGCATCGATGACTTGGTCATGCAGGCATGAGGAATTTGCACACGCTTGCGAAGAAGAAGCATGTCATTGGCATCGAAAATATCAAATTCCTCAAGGATCACCTATGCGGAGCCTGTGAAGCAGGAAATGACGAAGGCCAAGCATCCAGCGAAGACTATCATGATCACCACTCGCCCATTTGAATTGCTTCACATGGATCTCTTTGGTCCTAATCATTATTCTGCTATTTCAAATGAAGCATCTCAATATGGCTTTGTTATCGTTGATGATTATTCTCGCTACACATGGGTACTGAAGGAAATATGCCCTAGAGGCAATAATAAAGTTATTATTTATTTCCTTATATTATGATAAATGTTTATTATTCATGCTAGAATTGTATTAACCGGAAACATAATACATGTGTGAATACATAGACAAACAGAGTGTCACTAGTATGCCTCTACTTGACTAGCTCGTTGATCAAAGATGGTTATGTTTCCTAACCATAGACATGAGTTGTCATTTGATTAACGGGATCACATCATTAGGAGAATGATGTGATTGACTTGACCCATTCCGTTAGCATAGCACTTGATCGTTTAGTTTGTTGCTATTGCTTTCTTCATGACTTATACATGTTCCTATGACTATAAGATTATGCAACTCCCGTTTACCTGAGGAACACTTTGTGTGCTACCAAACGTCACAACATAACTGGGTGATTATAAAGGTGCTCTACAGGTGTCTCCGAAGGTACTTGTTGGGTTGGCGTATTTCGAGATTAGGATTTGTCACTCCGATTGTCGGAGAGGTATCTCTGGGCCCACTCGGTAATGCACATCACTATAAGCCTTGCAAGCATTGCAACTAATGAGTTAGTTGCGGGATGATGTGTTACGAACGAGTAAAGAGACTTGCCGGTAACGAGAATTGAACTAGGTATTGAGATACCGACGATCGAATCTCGGGCAAGTAACATACCGATGACAAAGGGAACAACGTATGTTTTATGCGGTCTGACCGATAAAGATCTTCGTAGAATATGTGGGAGCCAATATGAGCATCCAGGTTCCGCTATTGGTTATTGACCGGAGACGTGTCTCGATCATGTCTACATTGTTCTCGAACCCGTAGGGTCCGCGCGCTTAAGGTTTCGATGATAGTTATATTATGAGTTTATGAGTTTTGATGTACCGAAGTAGTTCGGAGTCCCGAATGAGATCGGGGACATGACGAGGAGTCTCGAAATGGTTGAGACGTAAAGATCGATATATTGGACGACTATATTCGGACATCGGAAAGGTTCCGAGTGATTCGGGTATTTTTCGGAGTACCAGAGAGTTGCGGGAATACGTATTGGGCCTTATTGGGCCATACGGGAAAGAAGGAAAAGGGCCTCAAGGGTGGCCGCACCCCTACCCTTGGTCTGGTCCGAATTGGACTAGGGAAGGGGGGCGCCTGAGGGAGTCCTGGATTAGGGGGTGTTCGGGTAGCCGGACTATACCTTCAGCCGGACTCCTGGACTATGAAGATACAAGATTGAAGACTTCGTCCCGTGTCCAGATGGGACTTTCCTTGGCGTGGAAGGCAAGCTTGGCGATGCGGATATTCAAGATCTCCTACCATTGTAACCGACTCTGTGTAACCCTAACCCTATCCGGTGTCTATATAAACCGGAGGGTTGTAGTCCGTAGGCGATCAACTCCATATACAACAATCATACCATAGGCTAGCTTCTAGGGTTTAGCCTCGATGATCTCGTGGTAGATCTACTCTTGTACTACCCATATCATCAATATTAATCAAGCAGGACGTAGGGTTTTACCTCCATCAAGAGGGCCCGAACCTGGGTAAAACATCGTGTTCCCTGCCTCCTGTTACCATCCGGCCTAGACGCACAGTTCAGGACCCACTACCCGAGATCCGCCGGTTTTGACACCGACATTGGTGCTTTCATTGAGAGTTCCTCTGTGTTGTCGCCTTTAGGCCCGATGGCTCCTTTGATCATCAACAACGATACGGTCCAGGGTGAGACTTTTCTCCCTGGACAGATCTTCGTCTTCGGCGGCTTCGCTCTATGGGCCAATTCGCTCGGCTACCTGGAGCAGATCGAAAGCTACGCCCCTGGCCATCAAGCCAGGTTTGGAAGCTTAAACTACACGGCTGACATCCGCGGAGATTCGATCTTCGACGGGTTCGAGCCACGACCAAGCGCGCCGCACTATCTCGAGGGGCATGATCTAGCTCTGCCTCCGGACAGTGTCCTGGAGGCCGCACACGCATCGGTTCCGACCCCTAACTCGGAGCCTATTGTGCCAATCGAGGATGAGCGGTTGGACGTCACCTCGGGGGCTTCGATCTCAAAGGCGATCGAGCCGAACGCTAGCCCCGCACTCTGCATGATCCGTGACTCCGAGGATCCGGACTCCTTTCCGAACTCCGAACCCCCCGCGCCCCTGCCGATCGAATCTGATTGGGCGCCGATAATAGAGTTCACTGCCGCAGACATCTTTCAGCACTCGCCTTGTGGCGATATCCTGAACTTTCTCAAATCTCTCTCCTTATCAGGAGAGCCCTGGCCGAACTACGGTCAGCGAGGATGGGATACGGACGATGAAGAAATTCAAAGCCCACCCACCACCCACTTGGTAGCCACTATCGACAATTTAAACGACTTGCTCAACTTCGACTCTGGAGACATCGACAGCATGGATGACGATGCAGGAGATACCAAAGAACCAACGCCCATAGGGCATTGGACAGCCACCTCATCTCACGATGTGTACATGGTGGATACCCCTAAAGGAAGCGACAACAAGGAAAAAGGGGATGGGACGGGAGATCGACCCCCCGAAAAGCAATCAAAGCATCGGCGTAAACGCCGACCCAAGCCCCGCCTCGACAAAACCCAGCCATAGAGCAGGACGAGCCTGTAGACGACGAGCAGGCCTTAGAGCAACCGTCCAAACAGGGCAACATGGATAGAGAAACTGAACATCCCTCCTCCGGCGAAAACGGCATTCCGGACGACCTCACGCCGAATAAACCTATGGAGCAGAAGAATCTCCACGAGAGGCTCGTTGCAACTACATGCAGCCTAAAAGAGTAGAAGTAGAAGCTAAAAACAGCGGAAGATGCACTCCGGATTAGATGGAGCAAAGTAATCAATACCACAGATAAGTACAGCAACAGTCGCCGCACTAAAAGCTATCCGAAAAGAAAGCTACTGCCTGAATTCGACGAAGAGGCCCTAGAGCCCTCGCATTCAAAAAATGAAAAAGCCACACGGTCGGATAGACGACCGCATAAAGCGGCAAGCGGCGCTGCACCTAAATCGGCATGCGACCCACTTAAGGATTCGCATCATGGCCCAGTCAGGTCCATTTATGGGCCAAGAAAGCAAGCTCTCGTAAGCAACGCTATGAAGCCATCATCAGAATCCGGCACACCCAAATACAGGGGCGCCACACACCCCCTATGTTTCACCGATGAGGTCCTGGACTATGAATTCCCAGAGGGATTCAAACCCGTAAACATAGAGGCATATGATGGAACAACAGACCCTAGAGTTTGGATCGAGGATTATATCCTCCACATACACATGGCTAGAGGAGATGATCTCCACGCCATAAAATATCTACCCCTTAAGCTTAAAGGGCAAGCCCGGCATTGGCTTAAAAGCCTTCCCGAAAACACAATTGGAAGCTGGGAAGAGCTCGAGGATGCTTTCCGAGCAAACTCTCAAGGGACCTATGTCCGCCCTCCGGATGTAGACGATCTTAGTCACATAACTCAACAACCCGGAGAATCAGCTCGGCAGTTCTGGAATAGATTCCTCACTAAAAAGAATCAGATAGTCGACTGTCCGGACGCCGAAGCCTTAGCAGCTTTCAGGCATAACGTCCGAGACAAATGGCTCGCCAGACACCTCAGCCAAGAAAAGCCAAGAACAATGGCCGCACTAACAAGCCGCATGACCCGCTTTTGTGCAGGGGAGGACAGCTGGTTGGCAAGGTGCAGCCCCAGCAACCCAAGTACATCCGAAACTAGGGATGGAAACGGAAAACCGCGACGCAACAAGGACCATTGCTGGACTAAGGACAAAAGTCCAAAGAGCACGGCAGTCAATGCCGGATTCAAAGGCTCACGACAAAATCAGGAAAAATCGCCCCCCCAGGATAACAGGGACGATCCATCCAACCTAAATAAAGTCCTGGACAGGATATGTCAGATACACAGTACTCCCGGGAAGCCTGCTAACCATACCCACAGATATTGTTGGGTTTTCAAACAATCCGGCAGACTCAATGTCGAACACAAGGGGCTCGACACACCAAGCGAAGACGAGGACGAACCCCAAAAGCAAAGCACCAGGAAACAAAAGAACTTCCCACAAGAAGTAAAAACAGTGAACTCACTTCACATAACAAAACGTGCGGCGCCCGTTAAGGTACGCACCACACGGCCCATCCCCAAAGGGTCCTGCCACTGGTTGTCAAAACCGATCATCTTCGATCAGCTAGATTATTCTAGGAATATCAAGAATGTAGGCTGGACTGCCTTGATACTCGATCCAATAATTGGCGGACTCCGGTTTTCAAATGTCCTTATGGACGGCGGCAGTGGACTAAACCTGATATATCAGGATACAATCCAGCACATGGGGATAAACCCAGCAAGAATCCGTCGCAGCAAAACCTCCTTTCAAGGGGTAATACCTGGTCCGGACACCCATTGTATGGGTTTTCTCCGGCTCGAAGTCATATTCGGCCCTGCCGATAATCTCCGCCGCGAAAAGCTAACCTTCCATATCGTCCCATTCTCAAGTCGCTATCAAGCACTACTGGGACGCGAAGCTTTCGCTCGCTTTAACGCAATACCGCATTATGCATCTCTTATGCTTAAGATGCCCGGTCCACGAGGCATCATCTCTTTGAAGGGAAAGCACTAAAGTGCACCTCCCCAAGCGGAGGACTGTGCGGCCGCTTTGACAGCCCCGCAGCAAAATGGCCTCACCGGCCAAAAAAACTTCGAAATAGGTCATTCAAGACCACAAACGCGGATAGACGAGTTCGGTGCAAAATCATCATTGATGCAGGCCTAGAAGCCATATACCCCCGCACTAGGGGCTCCACGCGTATACAATAAGAGACAATAAAGCTCAATCTTATATATCTTACTTTATACTTTGCTTATTTTAAACTTTTTCGGCATGACCTGTTTTCAACTCAGTTCCTCTCTTTTACAGATGAACGTCGTGCGGCGCCCGTCCAGGATACAGCACAACGGAGACACAGGCGCAGACGTGCAGTAGGGATCCATCCTAAAGGATTCTTTTCAGATTAAGACCCTGCGTAAACCTTTTTTACTGTCTCTTGTTGCTACACATCCCCTGGTTTTTTCTTTCTGATATAACCAAGGAGGAGGCTGGCATCTTGGCATGTGGCCACGTCAGAATTTTTGCACGTTCCTGGACACTAGGGGCTTTTTTAATAAAGAGTGTTGTTTCGCCCGCACTCATAAAGACCGAACACCTTAGGGAGTGTTCGGCGTCGCGAGTTTTGGCATTATATGCATCAGCTCCGAATCATGTCTTTGGTTAAATGTTGGGTTGCCCGGCTCCTGAGTTCGGCTACCTTACGTTCCGCTCTATCGGCTAAGGTAGCACCAGGAGAACTACTGCGATTGTGCCCCGGTTCGGCCGGGCGAGCACCTTAGTAGAGAAAGCCGAAAACTGATTGTCATGATGTAGCGTGAGACTGGTCAGCCACTCGATGACCTATCGAAATCTATCGGATTCCTCCGCTTTAACGAAGGGCCGCTTCCCGGTCAGGCACATACGCGCCCCGAACTCGGACGAGCGCAGTTGCCACCAAGGGACTACCTAAATAGTCTCACTGTCAAACTCCTATGGCTAAGTGAAAGTGTTAAAGCATTATAGTCCGGTTGCCTGGCCCGCTGCGCTATCACCTCCTTTGTAGGACCAAGACGTTGGGTTAAGTGTGAAAATGCGTCTTCTGCGAGCACCCCCGCACTATGTGCGTGGGGGCTGAAGCCAATGACTGCCATCTTTCAGATTCTGTATATATCTTAAAACGGCCGCACAGGAGGTGTTCCTAATACTTGGAGGCACAAGTATAAAAAGGCCACTACAGTTTATCAAAATATTACTTTATAATTACATATGCTATCATAACATAGCATCTTTCGGGCACTGCGTCTATATTACACGAGCGCCTTCAAGAACTTCCTGAAAATAGTGCTCGGAGGGTACTCGGCTTTTGTCCGAATCTCGGGACGCAACAACGGTGGTCTCCATCTCTGCTCGGTATGTCTTAACACGGGCAAGAGTCATCCTAGCGCCCTCTATGCATGCTGACCTCTTCATTGCATTTATATGCGGCACCGCGTCAAGAAATTGCTGCACCAAGCTGAAATAACTCTTCGGCTCCGATCTCCCCGGCCACAGGTGACCCATGACATACTTCATGGAGAGTCTAGACAACCTATTCAGTTCGTCCCATTGAGCCAAACGATCATCCACTGCCAGTGGATGCTCTGGATTGTGAAACTGCGACCAGAAAAGCTTTTCCACTTCGCGATCTTTCTGATCTCGAAAGTGTTCGGTCGCATCAGCAGCACTCGCTGCCAAGTCCAGATAGGTATCCTCCACACTCCACATCCGGTCCAACGGAGCAAACTTCGGATCACAAAATTTCCTTCGCAGCATAAAGGGCTTTCCAGCCGCAATCTGTTTGGCCTGACGCAGCTCCTCCTTCGCAGCTCTCATCGCAGAGCGCGCGTCCTTGGCATTGGCAACGACCTTCTCTAAGTCCGTCTGTTTCGCCTGGTCTTCTTTTTCAAGAAGTCTGCAACGGTCTGTAGCGCTTTTTAACTTTTCGGCCATCTCGGCCATCTCTTCTTTGCTTCGGCAATGAGCAGCCTGTTTGGATCTTAGCTCTTCAAGGGCTTTCCTGGTGGCCGCATCACTTTCGCTGGCTTGTTCTTTAGCTCGGGCAAGTTCTGCCCTAAGACTCTCCACGGCGGCCGCACCATCTGCGTCAAGCACACACATCATAAGACACAGGCATAAAACTGTTCTTACCTGATGCCGCCCGAGGAATTACATACCCTGAGCCTCATCAAGCCGCTTATCGACAAGCGTGATGTCGGCATCTGCCACTTCCAGTTGCCGCTTTAGTTCGGCAAAATCATCAGTTCGGCTCGATTCCGGACACCCTGCCGCCTACATTCAAAGGCGACATCTTAGACCTGGGATTATGATCCTCCGCGTGCCGTCATTTCTTGACGACGCGCAGAGTCTCAGGGGCTACTATCTACACAGGGCGCATCTTATTCATGCACAACTGACAAAAGTATACATTATCTAATGTACCTCGAAACCCGTCAGTAAACTTTTGACGGCCTCATACAATCCGCTCTCTACGAATGAAATCCTTACAATCACCGTGCCCATCAATGCGCGGTGCTCCTCTGAGATAGAAGCTCGCCCCAGCAGAATCTTTAGCTCCTCTGGCCGAGCACCAGACGGTGCCGGGCTCGTCCCATGACCTCTTTCGAAGGCCCGATGCGGAGAACCTCGGGGGGGGGGGGGCGCACAGCCCCCTTCCGCCCCTGCCGGATTTGGAGAAACCCTCCGCGACGACACCTCAGGGTCGCTCGCCTCGCTAGGCGGCATGGCAGGGGGAGGCGTCCTGTTCTCCATCATCTCCGGAAGGAGATCCCCCGAAGACGAGCTCTGCTGAGAAGGGCTGAGGTCCGAGCTACAAGATAAAGGTTTGGTTAATCTTCTCAGATATAAATCAAGGACTTCCCTCATCCCTCAACAGGAAAATCTTTTCCCCACTTACGGCTCGCTGGAGGGTTGATCCCCTTGAGGGCGTAGTCCGGCCGAGGAACTCCCCGACGTCGAACCCTTTGACGAGGATTTTCTCCCCCGTTTCGAGGCCATGGTTTCCGGGTCGTCAGAGGCGGCTCTCTTCTTCCCCTTAGGAGAGGAATTGTCGGTTCCTCCCTTCAGAGAAGCCTCCTTCGAGGAGGCCATAGCTTCCTTGTCCCCTCCCTCCAAAGGCATTATCTCCAGCATCCTGGCCAGCACGGGATCCGGCCTGGTTTCAGGAAGGGGAGCCAGACACCTGATCAACTTCGCCTTCGCTATCCACTCCTGTTTAAAAGGATGGCTCTTTTAGGGGCAAGTTTATGACAATTATACGGATAGAAGGTCCGGGCACAAGGTTGCTTACTTGAGTATCCGGGCGATTGCAGCTTAGGCCTGCGTCCTCGGTTAAATCCGGACACATCTCTTGTGATCCGAAGAACAGTCTATACATCTCCGCGGGCGTTGCGCCCATAAAGTTCTGGAGAGCTCGCGGTCCCTCTGGATTAAACTCCCACAGGCGAAGGGGGCGACGTTTGCCAGGCAATATTTGGCGAATCAGCATGACCTGCGTCACCTTGACCAAGCTGAGGCCTCCTTCCAAGAGATCCTTAATTCGGCCCTGTAACAGGGGCACGTCTTTGGGCAAACCCCAATCTAACCCTCTGTTAACCCATGACGCTAGCCGTGGTGGGGGACCCGAGCGAAAGGCAGGAAGCGCCACCCACTTGGTGCTCCGGGAAGCGGTGATATAAAACCACTCTCGTTGCCACAAGCCTAGCTCCTCTTGAAAAGAGCCCTCGGGCCATGGAGCATCAGTATTTTTTCTTATAACAGCGCCTCCACACTCTGCGTGCCGTCCCTTGATCATCTTCGGCTCCACTTTGAAAGTCTTGAGCCATAATCCGAAGTGAGGGGTAACACGGAGGAACGCTTCACATACAATGATAAACGAGGAGATATGGAGGATGGACTCCGGAGCTAAGTCGTGGAATTCCAGCCCGTAATAAAACAGCAGTCCCCTCACAAAGGGGTCCATCGGGAAGCCTAACCCCCGAAGGAAGTGAGACACGAACACTACGCTCTCACCAGGCTGGGGACTGGGGATAGCCTGCCTTTGAGCAGGCAACCTGTGCGAAATTTCGGCGGTCAAGAACTTATCCTCTCTCAACTTTAGCACGTCCCCCTCCGTGACGGAGGAGGGCATCCATCGGCCTTGAAGGTCAGAACCGGACATTGTCGAAGGTCTGAGGCGCCCGGAATCTGGATCCTAGGGTGTTGGAACTCGAGGCGACGGGCGAACTTGTTTTGGGATTGGAGGAAAGGAGTAAGGCCCTGGTCTCTTTACAAGAGGTTGAATACCAGGAGCCCTCCCCGTAACCGTTTGGGACTCGCCTTTAATCAAGAAAACATGCTAACGGGCACGATTGGGTTACCCACGTCCGTATTGATGAGAATCCCGTAAAAGGGGGGCACACGATCTCTGCTTTGACAAGACGTGCCAAGGAAACCGCCTCGCAAAACACGCTGAGGTGGAAAAGTGAAAACGATTCGAGTGAAGGACTTGGCTGTAGTGTGATGACGCACTACGGAATATGTCAGCAGATTTGATTTGTGTTAATATTATTCTCTCTATGGCAATATGTGGAAGCTTATTTTGCAGATCCGGACACTACTCTTGGTGCTTACAATCTTCTATGAAGGACTTGGAGGAGGAACCCGCCTTGCAATGCCGAAGACAATTTGCGCGCCGGACTCATCGTCATTGAAGCCTGGTTCAGGGGCTACTGAGGGAGTCCTGGATTAGGGGGTGTTCGGGTAGCCGGACTATACCTTCAGCCGGACTCCTGGACTATGAAGATACAAGATTGAAGACTTCGTCCCGTGTCCGGATGGGACTTTCCTTGGCGTGGAAGGCAAGCTTGGCGATGCGGATATTCAAGATCTCCTACCATTGTAGCCGACTCTGTGTAACCCTAACCCTATCCGGTGTCTATATAAACCGGAGGGTTGTAGTCCGTAGGCGATCAACTCCATATACAACAATCATACCATAGGCTAGCTTCTAGGGTTTAGCCTCCTTGATCTCGTGGTAGATCTACTCTTGTACTACCCATATCATCAATATTAATCAAGCAGGACGTAGGGTTTTACCTCCATCAAGAGGGCCCGAACCTGGGTAAAACATCGTGTTCCCTGCCTCCTGTTACCATCCGGCCTAGACGCACAGTTCGGGACCCACTACCCGAGATCCACCGGTTTTGACACCGACAGCGCCCCCTTCCTTCCTTTTCCTTTTCCCTTCCTCTTTTCCTATTCCATATGGGAGGTGGAATCCTATTAGGACTAGGGAGTCCTAGTAGGACTCCACACTTGGCGCGCCCCCTCCTAGGGCCGGCCTCCTCCTCCCTTGCTCCTTTATATATGGGTGCAGGGGGGCACCCCAAAGACACAACAATTGATCATTGATCTCTTAGCCATGTGCGGTGCCCCCTTCCACCATAATCCTCGATAATATTGTAGCGGTGCTTAGAAGAAGCCCTGCGACAGTAGAACATCAAGATCGTCACCACGCCGTCGTGCTGACGGAACTCTTCCCCGACATTCTGCTGGATCGGAGTCCGGGGATCGTCATTGAGCTGAACGTGTGCTAGAACTCGGAGGTGTCGTAGTTTTGGTGCTTGATCGGTCGGGCCGTGAAGACGTACGACTACATCAACCGCGTTGTGCTAACGCTTCCGCTTCCGGTCTACGAGGGTACGTATACATCACTCTCCCCTCTCGTTGCTATGCATCACCATGATCTTGCGTGTGCGTAGGAATTTTTCTGAAATTACTACATTCCCCAACAGTGGCATCCGAGCCTAGGTTTTATGCGTTGATGTAATATGCACGAGTAGAACACAAGTGAGTTGTGGGCGATATAAGTCATACTGCTTACCAGCATGTCACACTTTGGTTCGGCGGTATCGTTGGATGAAGCGGCCCGGACCGACATTACGCGTACGCTTACGCGAGACTGGTTTTACCGCCGTGCTATGCACACAGGTGACTAGCGGGTGTCAGTTTCTCCAACTTTAGTTGAACCGAGTGTGGCTACGCCTGGTCCTTGAGAAGGTTAAAACATCACTAACTTGACAAACTGTCATTGTGGTTTTGATGCGTAGGTAAGAACGGTTCTTGCTCAGCCCGTAGCAGCCACGTAAAACTTGCAACAACAAAGTAGAGGACGTCTAACTTGTTTTTGCAGGGCATGTTGTGATGTGATATGGTCAAGACGTGATGAGATATAAGTTGTTGTATAAGATGATCATGTTTTGCTAAAGTTATCGGCAACTGGCAGAAGCCTTATTGTTGTCTCTTTATTGCATAAGATGCAAGCGCCAATTACTTTATCGCTATGCGATAGCAATAGTTGCAAGAGCAGTAGTTGGCGAGACGACCATGTGACGACACATTGATATAGATCAAGATGATGGAGATCATGGTGTCATGCCGGTGACGATGGAAATCATGACGATACTTTGGAGATGGAGATCAAAGGCACAAGATGATGATGGCCATATCATGTCACATATTTTGATTGCATGTGATGTTTATCTTTTATACATCTTATTTTGCTTAGTTCGACGGTAGCTATATAAGATGATCTCTCACTAATTATCAAGGTACAAGTGTTCTCCCTGAGTATGCACCATTGCGAAAGTTCTTCGTGCTGAGACACCACGTGATGATCGGGTGTGATAGGCTCTACGTTCAAATACAACGGGTGCAAAACAGTTGCACACGCGGAATACTCAGGTTAAACTTGACGAGCCTAGCATATAACAGATATGGCCTCGGAACACGGAGACCGAAAGGTCAAGCGTGAATCATATAGCAGATATGATCAACAGAGTGATGTTCACCATTGAAACTACTCCATCTCACGTGATGATCGGACATGGTTTAGTTGATATGGATCACGTGATCACTTAGAAGATTAGAGGGATGTCTGTCTAAGTGGGAGTTCTTAAGTAATATGATTAATTGAACTTTAATTTATCATGAACTTAGTCCTGGTAGTATTAGCATATCTATGTTGTAGATCAATAGCTCGCGATGTTGCTCCCAGTTTATTGTGTTCCTAGAGAAAAATTATGTTGAAAAATGTTAGTAGCAATGATGCGGATTGGATCCGTAATCTGAGGATTATCCTCATTGCTGCACAGAAGAATTATGTCTTTGATGCACCGCTAGGTGACAGACCTATTGCAGGAGTAGAGGCAGACGTTATGAACGTTTGGCTAGCTCAATATGATGATTACTTGATAGTTTAGTGCACCATGCTTAACGGCTTAGAATCGGGACTTCAAAGATGTTTTGAATGTCATGGACCATATGAGATGTTCCAGGAGTTGAAGTTAATATTTCAAGCAAATACCCGAGTTGAGAGATATGAAGTCTCCAACAAAGTTCTATAGCTAAAAGATGGAGGAGAATAGCTCAAGCAGTGAGCATGTACTCAGATTGTCTGGGTACTACAATCGCTTGAATCAAGTGGGAGTTAATCTTCCAGATAAAATAGTGATTGACAGAATTCTCTAGTCACCATCACCAAGTTAGTAGAACTTCGTGATGAACTATAATATGCAAGGGATAACGGGAACGATTCCAAGCTCTTCGTGATGCTGAAATCAATGAAGGTAGAAATCAAGAAAAGCATCAAGTGTCGATGGTAAACAAAACCACTAGTTTCAAGTAAAGGGACAAAGGGAAGAAAGGGGAACTTCAAGAAGAACGGCAAGCAAGTTGCTGCTCAAGTGAAAAACCCAAGTCTGGACCTAAGCCTAAAACTGAGTGCTTCTACTGCAAAGGGACTGGTCACTGGAAGCGGAACTACCCCAAGTAATTGGCGGATAAGAAGGATGGCAAAGTGAACATAGGTATATTTGATATACATGTTATTGATGTGTACTTTACTAGTGTTTATAGCAACCCCTCAGTATTTGATACTAGTTCAGTTGCTAAGAGTAGTAACTCGAAACGGGAGTTGCAGAATGAACAGAGACTAGTTAAGGGTGAAGTGACGATGTGTGTTGGAAGTGGTTCCAAGATTGATATGATCATCATCGCACACTCCCTATACTTTCGGGATTAGTGTTGAACCTAAATAAGTGTTATTTGGTGTTTGCGTTGAGCATAAATATGATTGGATCATGTTTATTGCAATATGGTTATTCATGTAAGTTAGAGAATAATTGTTCTTCTGTTTACATGAATAAAACCTTCTATGGTCATACACCCAATGAAAATGGTTTGTTGGATCTCGATCGTGGTGATACACATATTCATAATATTGAAGCCAAAAGATGCAAAGTTAATAATGATAGTGCAACTTATTTGTGGCACTGCCGTTTAGGTCATATTGGTGTAAATCGCATGAAGAAAATCCATGCTGATGGGTTTTTGGAATCACTTGATTATGAATCAGTTGATGCTTGCGAACCATGCCTCATGGGCAAGATGACTAAGACTCCGTTCTCCGGAACAATGGAGCGAGCAACAGATTTGTTGGAAATCATACATACTGATGTATGTGGTCCGATGAATATTGAGGCTCGCGGTAGGTATCATTATATTATGATCTTCACAGATGATTTGAGCAGATATGAGTATATCTACTTGATGAAACACAAGTCTGAAACATTTGGAAAGTTCAAAGAATTTCAGAGTGAAGTGGAGAATCATCGTAACAAAAATAAAAGTTTCTACGATATGATCGCAGAAGTAAAATATTTGAGTTACGAGTTTGGCCTTCAGTTAAAAACAATGTGAAATAGTTTCACTACTCACGCCACCTGGAACACCATAGTGTAATGGTGTGTCTGAATGTCATAACCATACTTTATTAGATATGGTGTGATCTATGATGTCTCTTACCGATCTACCACTATCGTTTTGGGGTTATACATTAGAGACAGCTGCATTCACGTTAAATAGGGCACCATCTAAATCCGTTGAGACGACACCGTATGAACTATGGTTCGGCAAGAAACCTAAGCTGTCGTTTCTTAAAGTTTGAGGTTGCAATGCTTATGTGAAAAAGTTTCAACCTGATAAGCTCAAACCCAAATCGGAGAAGTGCGTCTTCATAGGATACCGAAAAGAAAATGTTGGGTACACCTTCTATCACAAATCCGAAGGCAAGATATTCGTTGCTTTGAATGGATCCTTTCTAGAGAAGGAGTTATCTCGAAAGAAGTGAGTGGGAGTAAAGTAGAACTTGATGAGGTAATTGTACCTGCTCCCTTATTGGAAAGTAGTTCATCACATAAATCTGTTCCTGTGACTACTACACCAATTAGTGAGGAAGCTAATGATGATGATCATGTAACTTCAGATCAAGTTACTACCGAACCTCGTAGGTAAACCAGAGTGAGATCCGCACCAGAGTGGTACGGTAATCCTATTCTGGAGGTCATGTTACTTGACCATGACGAGCCTACGAACTATGAGGAAGCGATGATGAGCCCAGATTCCGCGAAATGGCTTGAGGCCATGAAATCTGAGATGAGATCCATGTATGAGAACAAAGTATGGACTTTGATTGACTTGCCCAATGATCGGTGAGCCATTGAGATTAAATGGATCTTCAAGAGGAAGACGGACGCTGATAGTAGTGTTACTATCTACAAAGATAGAATTGTCGCAAAAAGTTTTTCGACAAGTTCAAGGTGTTGACTACGATGAGAGTTTCTCACTCGTATTTATGCTTAAGTATGTCCGAATCATGTTAGCAATTGCCGCATTTTATGAAATCTGGCAAATGGATAAAAAAACTGCATTCCTTAATGGATTTATTAAAGAAGAGTTGTATATGATCCAACCGAAAGGTTTTGTCAATCCTAAAGGTACTAACAAAATATGCAAGCTCCGGCGATCCATCTATGGACCAGTGCAAGCATCTCGGAGTTGGAATATACGCTTTGATAAGTTGATCAAAGCATATAGTTTTATACAGACTTGCGGTGAAGCCTGTATTTACAAGAAAGTGAGTGGGAGCACTACAACATTTCTGATAAGTATATGTGAAAGACATATTGTTGATCGGAGATAATGTAGAATTATTCTGCAAAGCATAAAGGAATATTTGAAAGGAGTTTTCCAAAGAAAGACCTCGGTGAAGCTGCTTACATATTGAGCATCAAGATCTATAGAGATATATCAAGATGCTTGATAAGTTTTTCAATGAGTACATACCTTGACAAGATTTTGAAGTAGTTCAAAACTGGAACAGTCAAAGAAGAAGTTCTTGCCTGTGTTACAAGGTGTGAAGTTGAGTAAGACTCAAAACCCGACCACGGCAGAAGATAGACAGAGAATGAAAGTCATTCCCTATGCCTTAGCCATAGGTTCTATAAAGTATGCCATGCTGTGTACCAGACCTATTGTATACCCTACCCTGAGTTTGGCAAGGGAGTACAATATCTATCTAGGAGTAGATCACTGGACATTGGTCAAAATTATCCTTAATGGAATAAGGATATGTTTCTCGATTATGGAGGTGACAAAAGGTTCGTCGTAAAGGGTTACGTCGATGCAAGTTTTGACACTGATCCAGATGACTCTAAGTCTCAATCTGGATACATATTGAAAGTGGGAGCAATTAGCTAGAATAGCTCCATGCAGAGCATTGTTGACATAGAAATTTGCAAAATACTTACGGATCTGAATGTGGCAGACCCGTTGACTAAACTTCTCTCAGAAGCAAAACAAGATCACACCTCAGTACTCTTTCGGTGTTAATCACATAGCGACGTGAACTAGATTATTGACTCTAGTAAACCCTTTGGGTGTGGTCACATGTCGATGTGAACTATGGGTGTTAATCACATGGTGATGTGAACTATTGATGTTAAATCACATGGCAATGTGAACTAGATTATTGACTCTAGTGCAAGTGGGAGACTGAAGGAAATATGCCCTAGAGGCAATAATAAAGTTATTATTTATTTCCTTATATCATGATAAATGTTTATTATTCATGCTAGAATTGTATTAACCGGAAACATAATACATGTGTGAATACATAGACAAACAGAGTGTCACTAGTATGCCTCTACTTGACTAGCTTCGTTGATCAAAGATGGTTATGTTTCCTAACCATAGACATGAGTTGTCATTTGATTAACGGGATCACATCATTAGGAGAATGATGTGATTGACTTGACCCATTCCGTTAGCATAGCACTTGATCGTTTAGTTTGTTGCTATTGCTTTCTTCATGACTTATACATGTTCCTATGACTATGAGATTATGCAACTCCCGTTTACCGGAGGAACACTTTGTGTGCTACCAAACGTCACAACGTAACTGGGTGATTATAAAGGTGCTCTACAGGTGTCTCCGAAGGTACTTGTTGGGTTGGCGTATTTCGAGATTAGGATTTGTCACTCCGATTGTCGGAGAGGTATCTCTGGGCCCACTCGGTAATGCACATCACTATAAGCCTTGCAAGCATTGCAACTAATGAGTTAGTTGCGGGATGATGTGTTACGGAATGAGTAAAGAGACTTGCCGGTAACGAGAATGAACTAGGTATTGAGATACCGACGATCGAATCTCGGGAAAGTAACATACCGATGACAAAGGGAACAACGTATGTTGTTATGCGGTCTGACCGATAAAGATCTTCATAGAATATGTGGGAGCCAATATGAGCATCCAGGTTCCGCTATTGGTTATTGACCGGAGACATGTCTCGGTCATGTCTACATTGTTCTCGAACCCGTAGGGTCCGCACGCTTAAGGTTTCAATGACAGTTATATTATGAGTTTATGAGTTTTGATGTACCGAAGGAGTTCGGAGTCCCGGATGAGATCGGGGACATGACGAGGAGTCTCGAAATGGTTGAGATGTAAAGATCTATATATTGGACGACTATATTCAGATATCAGAAAGGTTCCGAGTGATTCGGGTATTTTTCGGAGTACCGGACAGTTACGGGAATATGTATTGGGCCTTATTGGGCCATACGGGAAAGAAGGAAAAGGGCCTCAAGGGTGGCCGCACCCCTACCCTTGGTCTGGTCCGAATTGGACTAGGGAAGGGGGCGCCCCCTTCCTTCCTTTTCCTTTTCCCTTCCTCTTTTCCTATTCCATATGGGAGGTGGAATCCTATTAGGACTAGGGAGTCCTAGTAGGACTCCACACTTGGCGCGCCCCCTCCTAGGGCCGGCCTCCTCCTCCCTTGCTCCTTTATATACGGCTGCAGGGGGCACCCCAAAGACACAACAATTGATCATTGATCTCTTAGCCGTGTGCGATGCCCCCTTCCACCATAATCCTCGATAATATTGTAGCGGTGCTTAGACGAAGCCCTGCGACAGTAGAACATCAAGATCGTCACCACGTCGTCGTGCTGACGAAACTCTTCCCCGACATTCTGCTGGATTGGAGTCCGGGGATCGTCATCGAGCTGAACATGTGCTAGAACTCGGAGGTGTCGTAGTTTCGGTGCTTGATCGGTCGGGCCGTGAAGACGTACGACTACATCAACCGCGTTGTGCTAACGCTTCCGCTTCTGGTCTATGAGGGTACGTAGACATCACTCTCCCCTCTCGTTGCTATACATCACCATGATCTTGCGTGTGCCTAGGATTTTTTTTTAAATTACTACGTTCCCAAACAGGTACACCTTGTTACTTACAAACATGAAGTGCAGGAAGTCTTCAAACGATTTTCCTCGAGGGCTTCAACCAACTTTGGTGTGAAGATCAAGCACATCAGAAGTGACAATGGCACTGAGTTCAAGAATTCTGGTCTCGATGACTATCTTGATGAACTTGGTATTACTCATGAGTTATCTGCTCCTTATACTCCTCTGCAAAACGGCGTAGTGGAGCGTAAGAACAGGACTCTTGCTGAGATGGCTCGCACTATGCTTGATGAATACAAAACGCCTCGTCGGTTCTGGACTGAGGCAATTGATACTATGTGCCACATCATCAACAGAGTATATCTTCACAAATTCTTCAAGAAAACTGCCTATGAACTCCTCACTGATAAGAAACCCAATGTAAGTTATTTCAAAGTCTTTGGTGCTAAATGTTGGATTAGAGATCCTCATCACAACTCAAAATTTGCACCGAAAGCACATGAAGGTTTTATGCTTGGTTACGGAAAGGACTCGCACACCTACAGAGTCTTCAACAACGTTCTTCACAAGGTTGTTGAAACTGTAGATGTGCGGTTCAATGAAACTAATGGCTCGCAAAGAGAGCACCTACCTATTGTGATAGATGAACCAGCACCTGAGAAAACTATCAAGTTCAAGGCTACTGAGGATGTCATTCCCACTAAATAATCTGCTGAAGAATTCATTCCAGAACATGAAGAACGTCGAGCTAATGCACCTGAAGAAAATGCTGAAGAAAATGGTGCTGAAGAAAACACTGATCAAATTCTTCAACGGCAACCAGCTCATCCTCGCATTGCAAAAGAAGTGCAAGTTGAAAAGATCATCAATGACATCAAAGCGCCAGGTCCTCTCACATGCTCAAAAGCTTCACATTTGTCTAAATTTTGTGGGCACTATGCTTTTGTCTCTATTATAGAACCCACTAAGGTAGATGAAGCATTTCTGGAGCCTGAGTGGATTCAGGCCATGCAAGAAGAATTACATCAGTTCGAGCTCAACAATGTCTGGGAACTGGTGAAACGTCCAGATCCTCGCAAGCACAATATCATCAGCACAAAGTGGATCTACGGCAACAAGCAAGATGAAAATGGCCTTGTGGTGAGGAATAAGGCACGGCTTGTAGCTCAAGGCTACACACAGGTTGAAGGAATTGATTTTGATGAAACTTTTGCACCTGTTGCTAGACTTGAGGCTATTCGCATATTACTTGCTTATGCTAACCATCATGATATCACTTTATATCAAATGGATGTGAAAAGTGCATTCCTCAATGTTAGCTTAGGAATAAGTATATGTTGCTCAACACCCAGGTTTTGAAGATCCAAAGAATTCTGACAAAGTCTTCAGACTCAACAAGGCCCTCTATGGCCTCAAGCAGGCCCCACGGGCGTGGTATGATACTTTGAAGGAATTCCTCATGACGAAAGGCTTCAAACCCGGTTCACTCGACCCTACTCTTTTCACTAAATCTTATGATGGTGAATTGTTTGTGTGCCAAATATATGTTGATGATATTATCTTTGGCTGTACTGACCAACGTTATAGTGATGAATTTGCCTATATGATGAGTGAAGAATATCAAATGTCTATGATGGGAGAGTTGGAATTCTTCTTTGGTCTTCAAATTCGTCAATAACGCAATGACATATTCATATCTCAGGAGAAATACCTCAAGGATGTACTAAGGAAATTCAGCATGCAAGATTGCAAAGGCGTCAAAATTCCTATGCCCACAAATGGCCATCTGTGCACTGATGAAAATGGTATTGACTTCGATCATAAGGTATATCGCTCCATGATTGGTTCTTTATTGTACTTATGTGTATCTAGGCCAGATATAATGCTTAGTGTTTGCATGTGTGCCCGATTTCAAGCTACACCGAAGGAATCACACCCAAGGTTGTGAAGCATATTCTTCGATATCTAGCTCACACACCAACACTTGGATTATGGTACCCCAAGGGCTCAGCTTTTGATCTCATTGGATATTCTGACTCTGACTATGCTGGTGATCATGTGGACCGCAAGTCAACATCTGGTACATGTCATTTCCTCGGACGATCTTTGGTCTGTAGGTCCTCGAAGAAACAGAACTGCGTATCACTATCTACTGCTGAAGCTGAGTACATTGCCGCTGGTTCTTGCTGTGCCCAATTGCTATGGATGAAGCAACCTCTCAAGGACTACGGCGTCAACATGAAGAATGTGCCTCTCTTCTGTGACAATGAGAGTGCCATCAAGATTGCTCACAACCCAGTTCAGCACTCGAACACAAAGCACATTCATCCTAACACTTATGCAAAATTGATGACTTAGATGTGCAACACATGAAGAAACGTTTTTCTTCAATTCAATGAAGAACAACATTCTTAGTGTGAAGAAATTAGCGAAGAATTTGATTCTCAGAACCCTACGATAATTGTACGCGGTGTCTGAAATCATCATTCTTATAAGGTGGGTCACGCCACCACCAAAAGTTGAAATTCCTCAATTATTCATATTCTTCAACTTTGCATTGTCTTCACTGCTTCCTTCGTTTTTCTTCATTGACTATATATATATAAGTTTATGTCCTCTACAGCATTCACTTATTGCTAATTCTTCAAGTTGGTTTTTCTGCTAAGTGAATGTGATCGGACCCTTCCCCCTCTATGCTATACTCAACCCAATCTATTCACAAATTCTTCATGTGTGTTCTATTTGAAACTCGTTCAAAATCTTCATTGTGTCCTTGTCAACTGAAGAAATTGCGAACGGAACTTTAAAACCTATCTTATCAAAAATTTCGGCTTTGCCGCTCAAACCGTTCTGCATCCCACGTTATACTTATCCACTCACCCACGATCGCACACGATCTCCACCTCTCAGTACGTGGGTGACACATGTCAAGCGAATGAGAAGGGTCAGGGACACGTTCGTCCAATTTCTTCGGGCGAGCAGTTTTTCACCGTGGCTATAAATACCCCTCCTTCCCTTCCTCACTTCTTTTACTCCGCTCGACCTCTCTCTCCAGCTCGAGATTCTCAAACCCTAGCGCCGCCGCTACTTCATCGCCGCCGGTGAGGAAGAGCTTCACTGCCTCGACCTCGTCGCCGACGTACTCGCGCCGACCGCGGAAATCTTCACTCCGCCGCCGCCGTAGCCGTCTTCCTCCGCCAAGTTAGGGCGTGGAAGATCTGCACAGACGAACTTCACATCTCCTTACTTCAGTTCGTCGTGTTCTTCGTCCAGGGTAATTAAAAGTTACTTTTACTACCCTTGTTGATTCGAATGATTATCTTCAAAATCTTCAAAGGTGTTTTTTTTTCATAGTTTCACACACTAAACACCTCACAAGTCATCGGTTCTTGATTCGTTTCACTAAGCATCATTTTTCTTCAAGATTCCTCAATTGTGTGGATCTTCGATCTATACAACTCTGGAATCTAAGACAAAGAACGCTTAGTGAAATTCTTGAAGACTCATCTGGTCAAATTCCTCAAACTTGTTCTTTTGAAAAACCCTCTGAGAACGCATATGACCTCTTCAAATTCCTCGCAACTATACTCTGTTCACAGGTACACATGTCAGCTGCTGAATCACTAGGTTCTCATCAAAACTCATTTGCAGCGTTCCTCAAAGAAAAGTTGCATACATCTTCAGAGAATTCAATTGTTCAAATTCCTCAACTGAAGAAAATGGCTAACAGTAAGAAGCCACAAAAGGGAGGAAAGAGGCTTGAGGTAAATATAGCGTTTGAGATCCCTGATGAAATATATGCTGGGTACTACACACCTACTGAGGAAACTAAGAATGAGCGCAAAGTGCGCATTCAGCAGATAGAGAGGAGATGGGCAAGAGAATGGAGGGAGTACAGATATGTCACTCCTAAGTATATGAAGAAATTCGCACTCAATCCTCCATGCCCAAGAGATCCATTGGCACCTGGCCAAATTGCTGATTCCACCAGCCTCAAGCGCGGTGAGGACTATCCTAATGAATGGGCCAAGCACCAAGCCAAGTTGGCTAAGCAAGCTAAAGAAGCAGTGAGGAAATTCAATGAAGACTCTGCTGATGCTGCCTCTGCTGAGGCCTTTGCTGTCAAGCCAAAGAAGGCTATGTCAAAGAAGCCTGCGCGCAAGCCAAGTGCTTCACCAACAATGCCCTCAAGGCCAAGTTCCTCAGCAATGCCCTCACGGCCAGAATTCTCAAAGCCCTCACGGCCAATTCCTCATGTTGCTCCTGTTCCTCCAAAGTCCTCAGCTCCTCCGCCAAATCCCTCAGCTGTTCCGACTAAATCCTCAGCACATGTGCATCTCGCCTCATGCCAAAGGACTGCAGGCATCTCCATTGCCTCAGGTGTCTCAGCTAGTTCCTCGGCTACACCAAGTTCCTCAGCCGGCCCCTCACTACTGAAGACAAAGGCCACTGCTGGACGAGGTACTCGCCCAAGTCCTCAGAAGAAACAAGTCGCTTTCCAAGTACCGTCTGAAGAAGACGAAGCTGATGATGATGAACTTGCAGAAATCATCAGAGACAGGCAAGTCAGGGCCGCTAGAGCCAAAGGATCAGAGGTGCCACTGCTTTTGGATCTCAAGTTGATCCTCGACTACATTGATGTCTGGCACAAGGACCCCAACACTCCCATGCCTGACTTCAAGCTGACTCCTGGCCAAAGTCACATGCCGACCCACTTCATTTAAGAAGAAAAGTGGAAATTTGAGAAGGCCAGGCAGATCAAGAAAGCGCAGTACAAGAAAGAGCGCTATCTGAAGAAAAATGTTGTCTCTATGACAACTGAAGAACTTGTCACTATTCAGACTGAGATCAAGAAACTCAGTGATGACTTTGACGCATATCGCGCCGATTGGCTTGGAGCCAAGGTTCGTTTTGTGAAACTTGCGGATAACTTCACTTCCAATGTTGCGGCCCCAACGCAACAGGAAATTCCTCAAGCTGAAGCATCTGCTCAGCCTACTGAAGAAAATGCCAACACCGCTGATGACAATCAGGCTGCTGAAGAAAATGCCAACACCGCTGATGACAATCAGGCTGCTGAAGAAAATGTGAGTCCCAGGGCTGATGACTGCATTCCAGCCACTGAAGAAATTGCCAGGGCACCCACTAGTGGTGCGCCTGAATAAACTGAAGAACTCAGGGCAACTGCATCAGTTGTGCCTGAAGAACATCAACCAGATTCCTCAGCTGCTCCTGCACCAACTTCAACTCCAATCCTTCCATCTGCATCAGATGTGAAGAAGACCAAGGCTGCAGAGCGTGCTGCAGTGAAGAAAAGGAAAGCATCAGTTGCTTTAGATTCTTCAGCTCCGAAGAAAATGAAGCCTATGACAAGTTCATTTGCAAATCCGATTGATGTTGTTCCCATCTCAACTAGGCCATCAAAGGACCTTGTTCCTTTTGATGAAGAATATGTGATCCCCAGTGGATCTGATGAAGAAACTCCTTCTGCTGCTTCGTCTGAACCATTGGATGAAGAAATTGAAGTGGATGTGATCCCTTCAACACCTATCATCTCCTCACCTATGCCTTAGTTCACAGCTGAAGAGGCTGGCATTGAAGAAATGGAAGATGAAGAAGTGGACGTTGGCTGCTCCACACCTGTAATCAGTGATGAATTCTGGGAAAGTCAGCATCCAAACTCTCCAATGTTCACCCCTCTACAGAAAATTCCTCAGTCCCCCACACAAACTGTACAAATGGGCTCTGAAGAAACTCATCCCACTGCATCTGTCCATGAGGAAATTCCAGCCACTAGTGCTGAAGAAATTGCTGCTGC
This sequence comes from Triticum urartu, assembly GCF_003073215.2. NCBI lineage: Eukaryota > Viridiplantae > Streptophyta > Magnoliopsida > Poales > Poaceae > Triticum > Triticum urartu. Next base: position 154,484,020 of record NC_053023.1, read on the forward strand.
TGAACAACCAACGATGCAGACTGCCACTGAGGAGGAATCAGAAATTCCTCAGCCTAAAGAACCTGCGATTGAGATTCCTGAGGTCGTGATGCAACTCACTGACACTCCTGTGCCGAAGCCAAAGGATTCATTCTCACGCAAGCAAAAGTTCAAGGCTGATGATTTCTTTGGCGAGCACGTATTCTTCGAAGATTACAACCCATATAACTCTGCTCGCATTAGGAAGAGGCGTTTCTGGACTGCTAGTCAAGCCAATTTCTATTCCTCAGTGTTGTTCAACAAGGAGAAGATCTTCTACCATGAGCATATTCCTCACGTGGATATGGAATCTCTGCCGTGCTTCGCACCAATCCTCAGTGTTCTTCATGATGCTGGACAGCTAAACTTTTGCTCTGACATCTGCGATTGGAATGAAGAACTTATTCTTTAATTTTATGCAACGCTACACATCACCAGAGATGCTAAAGATGTGAATTCATGGGTGCTGGACTGGATGTCTGAAAACACTCACTACACTGCACCAGCCTCTGAATTGCTTCGTGCTCTACCACTCAGTCCTCCCCTTGAAGAAGCTCGCTGCATCTACAGTGAACCTGAGCTCACACATCATTACATGCAGGTGTTGATGAAACCTTTGAAGCCAGGTCAAGCACCAAGAAGCAAATTCCTCGTGAAGGAATTACTGTATGTGCCCAGAACTGTCTATCGTATTCTTACGAGGACAATCAGTCCTATCAAAGGCCACGGCTCATCTGATGAGGAAATTGTTGGCATCATGAAGAATCTGGTATTCAACATCGTTCATGGCATTCCTGTCAATTATCACGATTTCTTCATGAGGACTATGGCCAATGTTGCACTATCTCCGTTTGAGCTGAAGCCTTATGCACCTTGGATTATGAGATTCCTCAGGACAAGGTCTTCACTCAACTACAAAGCTGATTTCCAGAATCACCTCAGCTACTTGCCCCCAATTGAAGTCCTCAAGCAGAAATATTCCTCAGTTGATGGAAAGGGCAAGACACCAGTTGTCATAGATGAAGACATTCGTCCATTGGATGGTCAATTTCGTAAAGCTGCATCTTATTCCACCAATAATGACTCTGCCACACATGACTCTGCCAATGCACCCAAGTCCACTCCTCAAGCCACTGCTCCGCGCGTGATGACTGACCGTGAACTTCTGCTTAGTCTTCACCAGAAGCTGGATCGAAATCACAAATGGGTTAAGCATCAGTTTGGTTCACTTCTTCACAACATGACTGCCACACACAATGCAGTGAAGAAAAACCATTACTACCTCCATCAAGTCTTCGGTTGCACCTGGGCAATCCTGTCACATCTGTATGGTGAAGAAGATCTGAAGAAAATGGGTCTCAATGAAGATTTTGACTGGTCTGCACCTCCACTGAAGAAATTCAAGAAGGTCAAGGTTCCTTCTCTGGTGGCCAGCTCATATTCTTCATCGTGCGACACTGATGAAAATGAAGACTTGGACGACACTGCCGCAGGCCCTACTACGACAAATGACCCCAACAACGTTGCTGGTCCTTCATCAACCTGATATTCTTCAGGGGAGTTAGTCCTCATATTCGATCCTTTTGGTCATTTGATGACAAAGGGGGTGAATTTTGAGTTAGTCTTCAAGCGGGTCTTTCTATATGGGCGTTTTTTTGTTAAGTTACAACTCTCGTTCTTCTGAGACTTTATTGGATCGAGTTGTAAACTTAAACCTGATGGTGCTCTGATACTTTTGATATGTTTTGCTGCATGCTTATTCCTCATATATGCTAATGCACGCATGCTGAATTACATCAGTCACCATATTTCATCATGCATTTCAAATTCTTCTCTGTTATATGTCAAATGCGTGTATGAATTACAAGATATAGGCGGAGATCTCCATGATTCAACTCTTCAAGTGTGCATTGCTTCAAAAGAAAATTCCTCATTATGCACATCTTCAGGGGGAGTTCTTCTATATCTTGCAATCAAATTCCTCAATATCAGTATTTACACTTCATATGTTTAACCCCGTTGAAAACTTAACCTATATTGTCATCAATCACCAAAAAGGGGGAGATTGTAAGTGCATCTAGTGCCCGTTAGTGATTTTGGTGTATTGAAGACTTATAGGTTAAGGGACTAATGCGTTTGTGAGTGTACGCAGGTCTATAAGTCTATGAGGAGTTTGATATTTACAGAGAAAGTCGACCCCTAAAAATGAAGTTCTTTGACTGAAGACTTTGGATCTCTGAAGACTTTCTGAAGACTTTGAAAGTGAAGAAATTGGTGTGACCGTGAAGACTTGGTATTCATTCGAGGAACATGAAGCGTGAAGACTTTTGTTTTCATAGTTTCATTTTCTCTTTTTTTGAGTCATAGGAAACACCATACTGTTAAAGGGGGTCGAGGAAATACTAAGGAAAAATTTCCATGTGATGCTCAACTCAAAATCCTACACCTACCAATCCCTTCTAGTGAAGCCATTGGAAATCTCATACAGTTCAGTCAATTTCTTCAGTGACAGAGACGAAGTTCTTCTGGTCTCTGAGGAATTTGTCCTGACTGAGGAGTTAGGAATTCGCCAGTGCGGATTGCCTACACAGTGAGGAACATGATAGCCCTGAGGATTTTGCTACTCAAAATTCCGACCGTTTCTGTGCTATGCGCCAGCTGCCCCAAAATATCTATCCACCTAATGATCATATCATTGAAGGGCATTTATGTCTTATCATGTCGGGCTACTCCCTAGGCTATAAATAGCCGCCCCCTACGACCACTAGTTGGTTGGCTGCTCCGAGAGAAACTGACACTTGTCATTTGAGAGCAACCCATCCTCCGAGGACTTTGAGCGAAAATCATCAAGTGAGGAAAAACCCAAAACCCAAACACCTACAAACCCCAAGTGATTGAGCATCACTGAAGATATTGATCCTGCATGGATCCAACGCTTGTTACCTTTGAAGACTGTGCTTCTTCCAGACGGTTAGGCGTCATGGTCTAGAGCATCCAAGAAGAATTATGGGTTGCCGAGTGACCGAGTTTGTGAAGGTTTGGAAGTCGCCTGAAGACTTACCACGAGTGATTGGACGAGGTCTGTGTGACCTTAGTTCAAGGAGAATACGGTGAGGACTGGGTGTCCTGAGCTGAGTGTTCAGGACTGGGTGTCCTCGAGTTTAAATACTCAGCCGCTCCAACCAGACGTACAACTGAGACAGCAGTTGGAACTGGTCTACCAAATAATTATCTTCACCAAGCTTACTGGTTCTATTTCCTCAACTCTTCCATTTCCTCATAACTGTGTTGCGTGCTTGTTCATATCTGTGTTTGAAGACTTTGACTAAAGACTCTCAATTTCCTCAGTTCAATTTCTTCAGTCTGTTTGTCTTCATCCTGTGTTATCTTGTGCTTACGCTTTTGTACTCTGTGCCTGTCTTCATTTCATCATGATGACTATGCTTGTATTCTGTTATGTTTACTTTTGAGTACTCATTCCGCTGCTAGTAGTTCTTCGCTAAGGAATTTCCTCACCAGTAAATTCCTCAGTGAAGAATTTCATAAAAATTGCCTATTCACCCCTCTCTAGTCGATATAACGCACTTTCACTGATGCCGAGGATTTGGTAAAGAGGTGTGACGGTTGTCAGAAGTTTGCACAACGCGCTCATGTTCCGGCTCAAGAATTAAGAATGATTCCAATCACTTGGCCATTTGCAACTTGGGGGCTCGATATGGTTGGACCTTTTAAGAGGTCCAAGGACAAGAAGACCCACATGCTGGTGGCGGTTGATAAGTTTAGAAAATGGGTAGAGGCGGAGCCAGTCAGTAAGTGTGATGTGACCATGGCGGTTCGATTCATCAAAAAGGTGATATTCCTGTTTGGTTTTCCACACAGCATTATCACTGATAATGGTACTAATCTGTCCAAGGGTGCCATGGAAGAGTTTTGTCAACGTGAGCACATCCGGCTTGACGTGTCATCAGTGGCTCACCCCCAATCTAATGGTCAAGCAGAAAGGGCCAATCCATAAATTTTGAGAGGTATTAAACCCCGGCTTATGGTTCCTTTAAAGCGGATGTCGGGTTGTTGGGTGGAGGAGTTACCTTCGGTGTTATGGAGTATCAACACCACACCAAATAGATCTACGGGTTACACGCCTTTCTTCATGGTTTATGGAGCAGAGGCAGCTCTCCCTAGTGACATACTGTAACGCCCTCGATGCGGCTATATCTCCCACATGTCGAAGCACGACTTAGAGGCATGACCGCATTGAAAGGTCACATACGTCATGACTCGCCCCGTGTGGCGGCTTATGTGGAAGCTGATAATGAGAAAGCACGTCAGGACTCACTAGACCTGTTAGATGAGGGGTGTGATCTTGCGGCAGCACGTTCGGCGATTTACGAACAAGATCTGCGACGTTATCACAGCTGCCGGGTTAAAACCAGGACTTTTCAAGAAGGCGATCTGGTGCTCCGGCTCATCCAGGATCAGACTGATATGCACAAGTTATCCCCACCTTGGGAAGGGCCTTTTGTGGTCAGCAAGAATTTGCACAATGGATCATACTACCTTATCGATGTTCGAGAGCACAAATACTCACATAAATTGGAGGAGGAGACCAAGCGTCCGTGGAATATAGCTCATCTTCGGCCTTACTATACTTAAGCCATAGGCTCTTTTTTATGTACATAATTATGACAATGTATATATTATGATCAATATAATAAACCGGAGCCTCAGCTAAAGCAGGGTCTCTGTTGTCTTTACATCCAATATGTTCACATAAGGGCTCCTGTTCATAAAGCGGAGTTCGGCTGATCTGGCTTGTATAGACACATATAAAATCACTAGGGGGCTTGGTCGTATCCGAACCTGAGCTACACCTCTTGATCGGCTTAAAGCCAAAGGGAAATCACTAGGGGGCTTGGTTGTATTTACACCATAGCTACACCTCTTGATAGGTGAAAGTGCGTTATATCGACTAGGGGGGGATGAATAGGCGTTATGAAAATCTTCAAAACGTGGAAGTTTTGAAGACAAACGATAGAAATAGACCTATTACCATGCAGCGGAAGGTAGACTACACTAGGCAAACCATAGTCAAGTATTCAATGAAGTGAAAGCACAATGACCTATAGTAGCTAGGTAGTTAGGATTAGGTAGGAAGATATTATGAAGCCAAACAGAATATGCAGTCACTCAGTGAAGACAAAAGATAGTGCAATCATACAATGTCTTCACAAGGACCAACAGTAAGTAAAGGGAAGGGAAGGATGAAACCAGTGACTCGTTGAAGACAATGATTTGTTAGACCAGTTCCAGTTGCTGTGACAACTGTACGAATGGTTAGGGAGGCTAGGTATTTAAACCTGAGGACACACAGTCCCGGACACCCAGTCCTGAACACGCAGCTCCGGACAGCCAGTCCTCACCGTATTCCCCTTGAGCTAAGGTCACACAGACCTCGCCCAATCACTCTGGTAAGTCTTCAAGGTAGACTCCCAAACCTTCACAGACTTCGTTCACCGGCGATCCACAATGACTCTTGGATGCTCAGAAAGCGACGCCTAATCGGCTGGAGGATTCACAGTCCTCAAGTGTAATAAGTCTTCAGATCACACAGACAGGAAGACTTAAGTGATGCCTAACACTCTTTGGCTCTGGGTGGTTAGGGCTTTATCCTCGCAAGGAATTCTCTCTCAAAGGCTTCGAGGTGGGTTGCTCTCAAACGACAAAAGCTGTACTTTAACTCTGAGCAGCCAACCGTTTATGGTTGTAGGGGGTGGGCTATTTATAGCCACTAGGCAACCCGACCTGATTTGTCCGAAATGACCCTGGGTCACTAAGGAACTGACACGTGTTCCAACGGTCATATTTCAAACACACACGGCAACTTTACTTGGGCTACAAGCAAAGCTGACTTGTCCGACTCTGGACAAGATTCGCTCTCATAGTCTTCACTCGAAGACATAGGTTTTGGTTAAGCATCACTTCAGTCATTCTGACTGGTTCTCTTGGACCCCACTTAATAGTACGGTGGTTCCTATGACTCAATAAAGAAGAAAAAGAACTACGAAAGATCTAAGTCTTCGAGCTCCATAGGCTTCATGCGATGTCGTCTCTTGTCATAGTCTTCAATGTGAGTATCTTCACATACCACCTTTGACATCAATGTCTTCATACATTTTTAGGGTTCATCTCTGGTAGGAAACCCGAATCAATGAGGGACTTCTACCTGTGTTATCCTGCAATTCTCACAAACACATTAGTCCCTCAACTAGGTTTGTCGTCAATACTCCAAAACCAACTAGGGGTGGCACTAGATGCACTTACAATCTCCCCCTTTTTGGTGATTGATGACAAACTAGTTGAAGTTTTCAACGGGGAATATAATATGTGAAATTGTAAAGGATGAGGAATTGTCTTCATAAGTTGCAAGGGCCCCCCCTGAAGATGTGCATATAAGTAATTTTCTTTTGGAATGCAAATGCACATGGCAGGTTGTACTTGTGGAGATCCTCTTCAACTTATGATGACAATTCATTATGCATGTGAAGGTATGTGAAGATAATGACATGCATAATGGAAAATGGACGTCTGCAAAATGATCTAAGTGCGGAGTTTATCGTCGCCCATGCGGAATTTATCATCGCATCACAAAGTAGCAAATAAGTAGCAGACGACCATCGAGTTTAAGTGTTACAACTCAAAGAACCAAATGTATCAAAACAAGAGTTGTAAACACTAGGCAAAATATAAAGCAACCGCCCATATGGGCCCGCTTGAAGACTATCAAACTCATATGCTTCTCCCCCTTTTGTCAGTAAGGACCAAAAAGGTTTGAAGATATAGAGCATCTACTCGTTCCCATGAAGAGTAGGTGAAGAAGCAGGGTCGTTGGTGGTGTTCGGTGGTGCAGAAGAACTTGGAGCAGTGTCGAAGCGTGCTAAAGGAGGGGGCGGTGAAGTAGCATCGTCTTCGTCCTCGATCACTCTGGCATTCACAGTTGCCGCATAGGAAGAGAACTCAGAGTCTTCAAGAGATGGAGTTCGTTGTAGCACTGCCCTTCGAGGAGGTGTGGAGTCAAACTTGAAGCATTCAGAGAAGCCATCCTCTTGAAGATCATCTTTGGAGCACATAAGCGTCAGCCCTTTCCATGTGCGTCGAGAGGTTTCATGGGCAACAAAGGCATTCTTGGTGGCAAGATTGCGAATGCGGTTGACATCCACCAAGAGGCTTTGCATTTGGCGCTTCAGCCAGTCATGATGCCTATCCTGTTTCTGATGAAGAGCCACCAGAAGCTCTCGGTCATTGAGAACCCGAGATCGCTTCTTGGGTCGTTGGGCAATAGTGCTTTCGGTGGCTTCAGTAAGGGCACGATGAGGTGCATGTGTAGTTCCAGCCAGAGGATAAACACGAGTGACTGCTTCAACTCCTTCAATGTTCTGAGAGAAACTTTGATGCTCCGCATTCTGAAGACTAAGAGGCTCCTTGGCAGGCTCAGGATAAATGGCTTCAATGGACATATCCACATCAGGCAGAAAGATCTGATGATTGCGAGCAGATGGTTGATATGAGATAGCGGAGTGGAGTTTAATCAGCCGCATTATCCATGGAGCGTAGAACTTCAAGCCAAAAAGATCAGAGCCTGATGCAGCAAGTTGGCGGATGAAGAAGTCTTGTGCATTGAAGCATTTGCCATGAAGAATATAGAAGACCAAAGTCTTCATTGCACCTTCCAGCTTGGCATGTGGAGAATGTCCTTTGATGGGCCAGAGAGTTCGCCCTATGATGTGATAGATAGTCCTTGACAGATACTCAAGGTCTTCAACAAAGAACTCCTTAGGATATGCAGCATCTTGTGGCAAGGGCTTCATCATACTGAGCATCTGACTCATGTTCGGTTCAGGCTTCTGAAAGATGTTCTCCATAGCTTCACTGTGAAGCTGACAGCCAGGTTCATAGAGATCTCCAGGAGTGGGCAGACCAGTGAGCTCAATGATATCAAAGGCTTTGGCTTCGTGATGAACATTTCCTGTCATCCACTCCAGGACCCAAGTCTTCGGATCTCTGTTGTAGCCACGTATGTGAAGTGTGGCATAAAATTGGAGCAGCAACTCTTCGTTCCAGTGCTCTTGGTCGGTAACAAAAGGCAACAGTCCAACCTCTTTGAAGCAATCCAGAGCTTCTTCCAGACAGGGCAGACCAGCTATTGCTTCGGTGTCAAGACGCTTATGTGGGAAGATGCGACCTTGATTGTACAGAATGCAGGAGTAATAGCTTCGCTGTGGATAGCTCCAGAACCGATCAGAAGATATTCGTTCCCTTGAGTAGGGGTTCTTGGAGCTGTTGAAGAAAGTGTTGTCTGCTTTGAAGCTGTTGACATTGAAGGATCCAGGTGCTGATGCAGGACCTGGAAACCTGGGCAACCTTGGAATTGGCTTCTATACCTGAGGCCTGTGCTCAACATGATAGTCAAACTGAGGACCAGCAGCAGGCGCAGGAACAGGAGCAGTGGCATTATTTGCTTCACTGACTTCTGGCTCATTGGTTGGTGCCGGCTCCACATTTGCTTCAGTCATGACAACGTCATTGGCTTCATTTGTTTTGGTGGTGGCAGCCTCAAGATTCTCAACCTCCACTTGATGAGCTGGAGGGTCGGTCACAGTCACGTTCTCCTCGAGAACAACTTCTTGGTGAGACGGGGGTGTAGCAACTCTTGGGGTTTCTTCTTCATTGGCTGATGCAGCCGGAACATCTTCAGCAACTTTAGCTTCAGATTCAGAGACTGGAGGCCTTGGTCCTTTGCGAAGCCTGCGTAACGCTGGCGACGCTTTTGGAGAAGGAGTTGGCTGGGCCTCAAGGTCATCTTCTTCTTGTTCTTGTGGGTGATCATCCCATGATGCATCCTGAGCAATTGGCGTCAGAGGACGACCAATGCTGATGAGTTCACTGTGCGTAAGCACAGGCAATGATACCTGTTGGTGCTCGATCTGAGGAAGAACTGCATCATCTTCAACATGGTCATGGTGACCAATGTCTTCAGCAGCAATGAGATCAGCTGCTGGAAAGTCTTCAGCTTCATGAGACTCTGTGGAAGCAGGCTCATGGACAGTCAGTTGGCGCTCTTGATGTTCAGCGGCAGGGCGAACCATGGAGATGGGTTCAACAATTAAGGGCTCTGTGGGAGCAGCCCGTTCCTTCTTGGTCTTCCGCTTCTTCTTGGAGGGAGCAGCATCAGAGGCTTCAGAATGTTTCCTCTTTCTGGCTTCAGCCTCACCAGTCCTTGTCTTCTTCAGTTCTGAAGCGGTAGACCTGGCTTTTGGCTTCGAGCCAGTCATGCTGGTTGGGAAGATAATGGGATGTGCTTCCTGCCTTGGTGCGTCGGGTTCGGCCATAGCGGGCTTCTTCTTCTGCTGCTGCTTTGCAGCCATCCTGGGGTCGATGCCAGGATGACCAAGGGCCTTGCGCTTCTTAGCCTCATTGTAGGCTTGCACACTCTTGTCAGCCAGGACCTTCATGCGCTCACGAGAACCTTGAGCTTCTGCATGTTTCTTGAGAAAGGCTTCTTTGAGCTCGTCCAGCATAATCTTGAAGTTTTTCACCTCTTGCACACTGAGCTTGGCCATATGCTTCTTGAACTGAGCTTTCTCAAAGTCAATCTTCTGCTTTAGTTCGACGATGCGCTGAGCTAGAGCTAGCTCTCAAGCAATGGCGCCATGGAAGGCGACACTGAGGCCAATTGGAAGTTGCAGATCTTTGAAGCTGAGGTTGGGCGTGTCAAACCACTCATCAATGAAGTTGTGGATGATTGCCACGTCAAAGAGAGGCAGATCATTGAAGATTTCTGCTTCTTCTTTGCTCTTGATCAGTTGCTCAAGAGCGTCATCTGCAAGATCTTCATCACTGGACAGATCAATGGCATCGTTGCGCAGAATAGCAGCAGCAGTCAGTTCTTAGCTGGTGTGTGGCAGAGGCATCTTGACTTTCTGGGGCTTGGACATGCGTGACAGATCTTCAGACTGCACACTGTCTTCAGGAGGTGCAGTAGCCAGTGGCTTCGCCCGTGAGATTTTTTGTGCTGAGGCAGGCTTTGAAGCTTTAGGCTGCTTCAGTTTGTTTGGCTTCGGTGCTGCAGGCGCTTCATCTGATTCAGTGTCATCTGCAGGCTCATCCACGGCTGTCCCTTGAACCACGATATGAGTGATGAGACCTTCCAGGTTGTAGAAGGGCCCAACAAGATTGGGTTCAGCTTCGCGGGTGCCATCGGCACGTGGAGCAGAGGGACCAGGGTTCAAGTCTAGTCCCAAAGACTTCTTGTTCGGCTTCGCCGGATTCTGGGCAAACTGGAAGTTGCGCTTGAATAGATTGTCGTCTCGACACCATAGCAGTGACGATGGGTCAGCATCCGCAGGCTGTGGTCCACGGACCATGCAGGGATAGAAGCTTTGTTCAATGGCTGCATCTCTGGACCTGGGTTGAAGATTTTTGTATAGGATGTCTCCCCAAGGTCGCATGATGGCATTTTTCTCAGCATATTCCTTTGTCACAAATCTGTATTTGAACCACTGTTCTGCCCAATATCGTCGAATCCATTGGATTCGTGTCTTGCTCTGATTATAATCCTCTTCAGGATCTGTCTTGTAAAGCTCTGAGAGGTCATCAGGCAAATCTCTTGATGTTCCCCCACGACGCTGTCTGCCACCCTTCCTTGCTGATTTCTCTGCAGCCATGAACTTCAAACTGAATGGCTTCAACACGTTCAAAGGCTTTAAAGGCTTTCGCTTGCTGGACAAACAGGAACTGGCTTCGGGAGAATTTATATGATACTGTAAGAATTCTGCAAATGAATGCAGACTATGAGAACCAAGGGATTCTCCCACGGACATGTACCTGTGATAGCATTAAGGTGCGAGGGAAGGGGAAGAGGTCATATGCATTCTCAGAAGATTTTGAAGATAAATCAGTTTAGAAGACATTGACCTCATCATGCAAAGATATTCACTCATAGATAAGGAGTTGGTTCCAGATTTGTACGAATCCACGGATCAGTACAAGTGAGGAATCTAACTACTTTGTGAAGCATAAGTGAACATACTAGGCATAATATGAGATGCAGTATGAAGTGGATCCAACATGTGTGAACAAAAACCACTTGTGGTAGAAAGTGACGAATCTGTAGGATCAAAGGGGCCGTAAAAAGGAGGTTTTTATTTACCACACAAGGAACTGCTAGACAGAGTGGAAGAGGAGGCCGAGCAGTTCGATCGTCCGTGCCCTAACTTGGCGATAGAGGACACCTACGGCGATGGCGGAGAGGACGATGTCCGCGGTCGGCGTGAAGACGGCGTCGGAGAGGTTGCGGCAGCTAAGCGCTTAGTCGCCGGCGTCGTCGAGGGCTAGCGGTGGCGCTAGGGTTCGTGCAAGAGTGAAAGAAGAAATAATGACTGTGGTGTGGCATGTATTTATAGGGACAGGGGCGGCTCTGTGTTATTACACAGGTGCCCCTGGCGATTCACATCTGAGGAACACGTGGCCATCATGCAGCATATTGGAGGTTGTTCCACGTCCCACGCACGCCTGGGTTGTCGGGTGGTCGTTCCCACTTCTCCGGGTTTCAGGTGAATGAATTAGCATTGAAAGCAGACTTAATGTTTGTCTCTGTATCTTTTGCTGATAAGGATGCAGAGAAGACATTTGATAGTTTCAAAAGAATGCATACGATTTGGAGATATAGAGTTTGAGATAGAAAGCATAGAGAGGTTAGGGTCCGATCACATTCACTTAGTTCAAAAGATTCAACAAGAAGACATAGCTATAAGTGAATGCTGTAGAGGACAGAACACTAGTATATATATAATCAACATAGTGAAGATAATCATGAAGACATGTTGAGATTGAAGCCAAACCAAATGTGAAGACATAGCAAATGTAACGCCATGAGTGAAACACTTCAAACAAAACATTTGGTGGTGGCGTTACCCACCGTATAGGAAGTATTAGACCCAGACACGGCACACAATTATCGTGGCGCTCCGAAGTCAAATTCCTCATTAATGTATTCACACTTAGAATGCATGTCTTCATTGATTGAAGATATACTTTACTTCGTGTGTTGCACATCTAAGTCATCAATATGCATAAGTGTTAGGATGTGTGCCTGATCACGGGACATTTGAGGATTCCAAGATATTTAGCTCACACCGTAACTTGCAAAATCTCTTCTCATCCAAGGGCTTGGTGAAGATATCTTCCAATTGCTCTTCAGTGTTGACGTGTATGATATCAATATCTTCCTTCACAACATGATCTCTGAGAAAGTGATGACGAATCTCAATGTGCTTTGTCTTCGAGTGCTGAACTGGGTTGTTGGCAATCTTGATGGCGCTTTCGTTGTCGCAGTAGAGTGGCACTTGCTTCAGATGAATGCCATAGTCTTTGAGTGTTTGCTTCATCCACAGAAGCTAAGCGCAGCAAGATCCAGCAGCAATGTATTCAGATTCAGCAGTGGAGAGAGATACACAGTTCTGCTTCTTTGAAGACCAACATACAAGTGATCGTCCCAGAAAATGACATGTGCCTGATGTAGACTTGCGATCAACCTTGTCACCAGCATAATCAGCATCCGAGAATCCAACTAGATCAAACTCTGAGCCCTTTCGATACCATAATCCTAGAGTTGGGGTGTAAGACAAATATCGAAGAATTCGCTTCACAGCTAAGTGATGCGATTCCTTTGGTGCCGCTTGGAATCGAGCACACATGCAAACACTAAGCATAATATCTGGCCTAGATGCACATAGATAAAGTAAAGAACCAATCATGGAGCGGTATACCTTTTGATCGAACTCTTTACCATTGTCGTCGGGACCCAGATGATGTTTGGCTGGCATTGGCGTCGTGAAGCCTTTGCAGTCTTGCATACTGAACTTCTTCAGGCAATCTTTGAGGTACTTCTCTTGAGATATAAAGATGCCGTTGCGTTGCTATCGTATTTGAAGACCAAGGAAGAACTTCAGCTCTCCCATCATGGACATCTGGTATTGCTCTTGCATCATATATCCAAATTCTTCACTGTATTTCTGATTGGTGCAGCCGAAGATAATGTCATCCACATATATTTGGCACACAAACAGTTCACCATTATATGTCTTCGTGGATAGAGTGGGGTCGAGGGAACCAGGTGTGAAGCCTTTGCTCTTCAGGAAGTATTTGAGTGTGTCATACCAAGCCCGAGGGGCTTGTTTGAGGCCATACAGTGCCTTGTTGAGCTTGTATACCATGCCAGGATGTTTTGGATCTTCAAAGCTAGGCGGTTGTGCAACATACACTTCTTCTTCAATCTTGCCATTGAGAAAAGCGCTCTTCACATCCATTTGATATAGAAGTATGTTATGATGATTTGCATAGGCCAGCAGTATGCGTATGGCTTCAAGTCGAGCCACAGGAGCAAATGTTTCATCGAAGTCAATCCCTTCAACTTGAGTATATCCTTGAGCAACGAGACGAGCTTTGTTTCTGACAACTTGACCATGCTCATCTTGCTTGTTGCGGTATATCCATTTGGTGCCTATTATATTGTGCTTCCGAGGATCAGGACGCTTAACCAGTTCCCATACATTATTCAGCTCAAACTGTTGAAGCTCTTCTTGCATAGCTTGAATCCATTCAGGTTCCATGAAGGCTTCTTCAACTTTCTTGGGTTCTGTTATTGAGACGAATGTGAAGTGCCCACAGAAATTTGCTAGCTGTGTTACCCTTGAACGAGTGAGCGGACCGGGTGCATTGATGCTATCAATTATTCTCTCAATCTACACTTCATTGGCAACACGAGGATGTACAGGGCGAAGATTTTGTTCTTGCTGATCATTGTCATTGTTAGAGGGTTTGTCTTCAGGCTGAGCATTGTCTTCAGGTTGATCAGGTGCGGAGATGATAAGTTCCTCTTCAGGTTGAGCTTCAGAGGGTATAATTTCTCTAGTTCCCATAAGTTTGATTGATTCACTGGATGGAACTTCATCTAGCACATTTGGCAGGTGCTCTCTTTGTGAACCATTAGTCTCATCGAACCGCACATCCACTGTTTCAACCAATTTATAATGAAAGAAATTGAAGACTCTGTAGGAGTGTGAATCCTTTCCATATCCAAGCATAAAACCCTCATCTGCTTTTGGTGCAAATTTTGAAGTGTGATGTGGATCCTTGATCCAGCACCTTGCGCCAAATACTCTGAAGTAACTGACATTTGGCTTCTTACCAGTAAGGAGCTCATAAGATGTCTTGTTCAGAAGCTTGTGAAGATAAACACGGTTGATTGTATGGCATGCAATATCAATGGCTTCAGGCCAGAATTTTCTTGGAGTCTTGTATTCATCAAGCATCGTTCGGGCCATCTCAATGAGTGTTCTGTTCTTGCGTTCGATGACGCCATTCTGCTGTGGCATGTACGGAGCTGAGAATTCATGTGTGATGCCCAAAGTATCAAGATATGTATCGAGGCCAGTGTTCTTGAATTCAGTGCCATTGTCACTTCTGATGTGCTTTATCTTGGCGCCATAGTTGTTCATTGCTCGATTGGCGAAGCGTCTGAAGACATCCTGCACTTCAGTCTTGTAGAGGATTATGTGCACCCAAGTATATCTAGAATAATCATCAACAATGACAAACATCAACAATGACAAAGCCATAGGGACAAGCAGTAGTAGTAAGAGTTGAGTAATGAGTGGGACCGAAAAGATCCATGTGGAGCAGTTCGAAGGGTCGAGTTGTTGTCATGATTGTCTTCGAGGGATGCTTGGCCCTCGTCATCTTTCCTGCTTCACAGGCACCGCATAAGTGATCTTTCTTGAACTTGACGCCCTCGATGCCTATGACATGCTTCTTCTTTGCAAGGGTGTGGAGGTTCCTCATGCCAGCATGCCCTAGCCTCCGATGCCAGAGCCAGCATTCTGAAGCTTTTGCCAGAAGACATACGGCAAGATGTGGTCCTGCTGAGAAATCTACCTGAAAGTGCGTTATATCGACTAGAGGGGGGTGAATAGGCGATTTTTATGAAAGTCTTCAAAACGTGGAAGTTATGAAGACAAACGATAGAAATAAACCTATTACCATGCAGCGGAAGGTAGACTACACTAGGCAAGCCATAGTCAAGTATTCAATGAAGTGAAAGCACAATGACTTAATAGCAGCAATGTAGTAAGGATCGGGTAGGAAGATATTATGAAGCCATACAGAACATGCAGTCACTCAGTGAAGACAAAAGATAGTGCAAACATACAATGACTTCACAAGGAGCAATAGTAAGTAAAGGGAAGGGAAGATGAAACCAGTGACTCGTTGAAGACAATGATTTGTTGGACCAGTTCCAGTTGCTGTGACAACTGTACGTCTGGTTGGGGCGGCTAGGTATTTAAACCTTAGGACACACAGTCCCGGACACCCAGTCCTGAACACGCAGCTCAGGACACCCAGTCCTCACCGTATTCCCCTTGAGCTAAGGTCACACAGACCTCGCCCAATCACTCGGGTAAGTCTTCAAGGTAGACTCCCAAACCTTCATAGACTTCGTTCACCAACTATCCACAATGTCTCTTGGATGCTCAGAACGCGATGCCTAACCGGCTGGAGGATGCACAGTCCTCAAGTGTAATAAGTCTTCAGATCACACAGACAAGAAGACTTAAGTGATGCCCAATTCTCTTTGGCTCTGGGTGGTTAGTGAAGGAAATATGCCCTAGAGGCAATAATAAAGTTATTATTTATTTCCTTATAATCATGATAAATGTTTATTATTCATGCTAGAATTGTATTAACCGGAAACATAATACATGTGTGAATATATAGACAAATAAAGTGTCACTAGTATGCCTCTACTTGACTAGCTCGTTAATCAAAGATGGTCATGTTTCCTGACCATGAACAATGAGTTGTTATTTGATTAACGAGGTCACATCATTAGTTGAATGATCTGATTGACATGACCCATTCCATTAGCTTAGCACCCGATCGTTTAGTATGTTGCTATTGCTTTCTTCATGACTTATACATGTTCCTATGACTATGAGATTATGCAACTCCCATTTACCGGAGGAACACTTTGGGTGCTACCAAACGTCACAACGTAACTGGGTGATTATAAAGGAGATCTACAGGTGTCTCCAATGGTAGATGTTGGGTTGGCGTATTTCGAGAATAGGATTTGTCACTCCGATTGTCGGAGAGGTATCTCTGGGCCCTCTCGGTAATACCATCACATAAGCCTTGCAAGCATTACAACTAATATGTTAGTTGTGAGATGATGTATTACGGAACGAGTAAAGAGACTTGCCGGTAACGAGATTGAACTAGGTATTGGATACCGACGATCGAATCTCGGGCAAGTAACATACCGATGACAAAGGGAACAACGTATGTTGTTATGCGGTCTGACCGATAAAGATCTTCGTAGAATATGTAGGAGCCAATATGGGCATCCAGGTCCCGCTATTGGTTATTGACCGGAGACGTGTCTCGGTCATGTCTACATTGTTCTCGAACCCGTAGGGTCCGCACGCTTAAGGTTACGATGACAGTTACATTATGAGTTTATGCATTTTGATGTACCGAAGGTTGTTCGGAGTCCCAGATGTGATCACGGACATGACGAGGAGTCTCGAAATGGTCGAGACGTAAAGATTGATATATTGGAAGCCTATGTTTGGACATCGGAAGTGTTCCGGGTGAAATCGGGATTTTACCGGGTTACCGGGAGGTTACCGGAACCCCCCGGGAGCCATATGGGCCTTCATGGGCCTTAGTGGAAAGGAGAAAAGGGCAGACCAAGGGGGCTGCGCACCTCCCCCCTCCCCTAGTCCTATTAGAACTAGGAGAGGTGGCCGGCCACCCTTCTCCCTCTTTCCCCCTCGGGGAATCCTAGTTGGAATAGGATTGGGGGGGAGTCCTACTCCCGGAAGGAGTAGGACTCCTCCTGCGCCTCTCTCCCTGGCCGGCGCCCCTCTCCCCCCTTGGCTCCTTTATATACTAAGGTAGAGGCACCCTAGAACACACAAGTTGATCCACGTGATCTATTCCTTAGCCGTGTGCGGTGCCCCCTGCCACCATATACCTCGATAATACTGTAGCGGAGTTTAGGCGAAGCCCTGCTGCTGTAGTACATCAAGATCGTCACCACGCCGTCGTGCTGACGAAACTCTACCTCGACACTCTGCTGGATCGGAGTCCGAGGATCGTCATCGAGCTGAACGTGTGCTCGAACTCGGAGGTGCCGTAGTTTCGGTACTTGATCGGTTGGATCGTGAAGACGTACGACTACTTCCTCTACGTCGTGTCATCGCTTCCGCAGTCGGTCTGCGTTGGGTACGTAGACAACACTCTCCCCCTCGTTGCTATGCATCACATGATCTTGCGTGTGCGTAGGAAAATTTTTGAAATTACTACGAAACCCAACAGTGGTATCCGAGCCAGGTTATTTATGTTGATGTTATATGCACGAGTAGAACACAAGTGAGTTGTGGACGATACAAGTCATACTGCCTACCAGCATGTCATACTCTGGTTCAGCGGTATTGTTGGACGAGACGACCCGGACCAACCTTACGCGTACGCTTACGCGAGACCGGTTCCCTCGACGTGCTTTGCACATAGATGGCTTGCGGTCGACTGTCTCTCCAACTTTAGTTGAACCGAGTGTGGCTACGCCCGGTCCTTGCGAAGGTTAAAACGGAGTCTATTTGACAAACTATCGTTGTGGTTTTGATGCGTAGGTGAGATTGGTTCTTACTTAAGCCCGTAGCAGCCACGTAAAACATGCAACAACAAAGTAGAGGACGTCTAACTTGTTTTTGCAGGGCATGTTGTGATGTGATATGTTCAAGGCATGGTGCTGAATTTTATTGTATGAGATGATCATGTTTTGTAACCGAGTTATCGGCAACTGGCAGGAGCCATATGGTTGTCGCTTTATTGTATGCAATGCAATCGCGATGTAATGCTTCACTTTATTACTAAACGGTAGTGATAGTCATGGAAGCATAAGATTGGCGAGACGACAACGATGCTACGATGGAGATCAAGGTGTCGCGCCGGTGACGATGGTGATCATGACGGTGCTTCGGAGATGGAGATCACAAGCACAAGATGATGATGGCCATATCATATCACTTATATTGATTGCATGTGATGTTTATCTTTTTATGCATCTTATCTTGCTTTGATTGACGGTAGCATTATAAGATGATCTCTCACTAAATTATCAAGAAGTGTTCTCCCTGAGTATGCACCGTTGCCAAAGTTCGTCGTGCCCAGACACCACGTGATGATCGGGTGTGATAAGCTCTACGTCCATCTACAACGGGTGCAAGCCAGTTTTGCACACGCAGAATACTCAGGTTAAACTTGACGAGCCTAGCATATGCAGATATGGCCTCGGAACACGGAGACCGAAAGGTCGAGCGTGAATCATATAGTAGATATGATCAACATAAACGATGTTCACCATTGAAAACTACTCCATCTCACGTGATGATCGGTTATGGTTTAGTTGATTTGGATCACGTAATCACTTAGAAGATTAGAGGGATGTCTATCTAAGTGGGAGTTCTTAAGTAATATGATTAATTGAACTTAAATTTATCATGAACTTAGTCCCTGATAGTATCTTTCTTGTTTATGTTGATTGTAGATAGATGGCTCGTGTTGTTGTTCCGTTGAATTTTAATGTGTTCCTTGAGAAAGCAAAGTTGAAAGATGATGGTAGCAATTACACGGACTGGGTCCGTAACTTGAGGATTATCCTCATTGCTGCACAGAAGAATTACGTCCTGGAAGCACCGCTAGGTGCCAGGCCTGCTACTGGAGCAACACCAGATGTTATGAACGTCTGGCAGAGCAAAGCTGATGACTACTTGATAGTTCAGTGTGCCATGCTTTACGGCTTAGAATCGGGACTTCAACGACGTTTTGAACGTCATGGAGCATATGAGATGTTCCAGGAGTTGAAGTTAATATTTCAAGCAAATGCCCGAATTGAGAGATATGAAGTCTCCAATAAGTTCTATAGCTGCAAGATGGAGGAGAACAGTTCTGTCAGTGAGCATATACTCAAAATGTCTGGGTATAATAATCACTTGATTCAATTGGGAGTTAATCTTCTGGATGATTGCGTCATTGACAGAATTCTCCAATCACTGCCACCAAGCTACAAGAGCTTCGTGATGAACTATAATATGCAAGGGATGAACAAGACTATTCCCGAGCTCTTCGCAATGCTGAAAGCTGCGGAGGTAGAAATCAAAAAGGAGCATCAAGTGTTGATGGTTAACAAAACCACTAGTTTCAAGAAAAAGGGCAAAGGGAAGAAGAAGGGGAACTTCAAGAAAAACGGCAAGCTAGTTGCTGCTCAGGAGAAGAAACCCAAGTCTGGACCTAAGCCTGAAACTGAGTGCTTCTACTACAAGCAGACTGGTCACTGGAAGCGGAACTGCCCCAAGTATTTGGCGGATAAGAAGGATGGCAAGGTGAACAAAGGTATATGTGATATACATGTTATTGATGTGTACCTTACTAGAGCTCGCAGTAGCACCTAGGTATTTGATACTGGTTCTGTTGCTAATATTTGCAACTCGAAACAGGGACTACGGAATATGCGGGCACTAGCAAAGGACGAGGTGACGATGCGCGTGGGAAACGGTTCAAAAGTCGATGTGATCGCGGTCGGCACGCTACCTCTACATCTACCTTCGGGGTTAATATTAGACCTAAATAATTGTTATTTGGTGCCAGCGTTGAGCATGAACATTATATCTGGATCTTGTTTAATGCGAGACGGTTATTCATTTAAATCAGAGAATAATGGTTGTTCTATTTATATGAGTAATATCTTTTATGGTCATGCACCCTTGAAGAGTGGTCTATTCTTATTGAATCTCGATAGTAGTAATACACATATTCATAATGTTGAAGCCAAAAGATGTAGAGTTGATAATGAAAGTGCAACTTATTTGTGGCACTGTCGTTTAGGTCATATCGGTATAAAGCGCATGAAGAAACTCCATACTGATGGACTTTTGGAGCCACTTGATTATGAATCACTTGGTACTTGCGAACCGTGCCTCATGGGCAAGATGACTAAAACACCGTTCTCCGGTACTATGGAGAGAGCAACAGATTTGTTGGAAATCATACATACCGATGTATGTGGTCCGATGAATATTGAGGCTCGTGGCGGATATCATTATTTTCTCACCTTCACAGATGATTTAAGCAGATATGGGTATATCTACTTAATGAAACATAAATCTGAAACATTTGAAAAGTTCAAAGAATTTCAGAGTGAAGTTGAAAATCATCGTAACAAGAAAATAAAGTTTCTACGATCTGATCGTGGAGGAGAATATTTGAGTTACGAGTTTGGTGTACATTTGAAAAATTGTGGAATAGTTTTGCAACTCACGCCACCTGGAACACCACAACGTAATGGTGTGTCCGAACGTCGTAATCGTACTTTACGAGATATGGTGCGATCTATGATGTCTCTTACTGATTTACCGCTATCGTTTTGGGGTTATGCTCTAGAGACGGCCGCATTCACGTTAAATAGGGCACCATCAAAATCCGTTGAGACGACGCCTTATGAACTGTGGTTTGGCAAGAAACCAAAGTTGTCGTTTCTTAAAGTTTGGGGCTGCGATGCTTATGTGAAAAAGCTACAACCTGATAAGCTCGAACCCAAATCGGAGAAATGTGTCTTCATAGGATACCCAAAGGAAACTGTTGGGTACACCTTCTATCACAGATCCGAAGGCAAGACAATCGTTGCCAACAATGGATCCTTTCTAGAGAAGGAGTTTCTCTCGAAAGAAGTGAGTGGGAGGAAAGTAGAACTTGACGAGGTAACTGTACCTGCTCCCTTACTGGAAAGTAGTTCATCACAGAAAACTGTTTCAGTGACACCTACACCAGTTAGTGAGGAAGCTAATGATAATGATCATGAAACTTCAGATCAAGATACTACTGAACCTCGTAGATCAACCAGAGTAAGATCCGCACCAGAGTGGTACGGTAATCCTGTTCTGGAAGTCATGCTACTAGATCATGATGAACCTACGAACTATGAAGAAGCGATGGTGAGCCCAGATTCCGCAAAAGTGGCTTGAAGCCATGAAATCTGAGATGGGATCCATGTATGAGAACAAAGTATGGACTTTGGTTGACTTGCCCGATGATAGGCAAGCAATTGAGAATAAATGGATCTTTAAGAAGAAGACTGACGCTGATGGTAATGTTACTGTCTACAAATCTCGACTTGTCGCAAAAGGTTTTCGGCAAGTTCAAGGGATTGACTACGATGAGACCTTCTCACCCGTAGCGATGCTTAAGTCTGTCCGAATCATGTTAGCGATTGCCGCATTTTATGATTATGAAATTTGGCAGATGGATGTCAAAACTGCATTCCTGAATGGATTTCTGGAAGAAGAGTTGTATATGATGCAACCGGAAGGTTTTGTCGATCCAAAGGGAGCTAACAAAGTGTGCAAGCTCCAGCGATCCATTTATGGACTAGTGCAAGCCTCTCGGAGTTGGAATAAACGTTTTGATAGTGTGATCAAAGCATTTGGTTTTATACAGACTTTCGGAGAAGCCTGTATTTACAAGAAAGTGAGTGGGAGCTCTATAGCATTTCTGATATTATATGTGGATGACATATTACTGATTGGAAATGATATAGAATTTCTGGATAGCATAAAGGGATACTTGAATAAAAGTTTTTCAATGAAAGACCTCGGTGAAGCTGCTTACATATTAGGCATTAAGATCTATAGAGATAGATCAAGACGCTTAATTGGACTTTCACAAAGCACATACCTTGACAAAATTTTGAAGAAGTTCAAAATGGATCAAGCAAAGAAAGGGTTCTTGCCTGTGTTACAAGGTGTGAAGTTGAGTAAGACTCAATGCCCGACCACTGCAGAAGATAGAGAGAATATGAAAGATGTTCCCTATGCATCAGCCATAGGCTCTATCATGTATGCAATGCTGTGTACCAGACCTGATGTGTGCCTTGCTATAAGTTTAGCAGGGAGGTACCAAAGTAATCCAGGAGTGGATCACTAGACAGCGGTCAAGAAGATCCTGAAATACCTGAAAAGGACTAAGGATATGTTTCTCGTATATGGAGGTGACAAAGAGCTCACCGTAAAAGGTTACGTTGATGCAAGCTTTGACACTGATCCGGACGATTCTAAATCGCAAACCGGATACGTGTTTACATTAAACGGTGGAGCTGTCAGTTGGTGCAGTTCTAAACAAAGCGTCGTAGCGGGATCTACATGTGAAGCGGAGTACATAGCTGCTTCGGAAGCAGCGAACGAAGGAGTCTGGATGAAGGAGTTCATATCTGATCTAGGTGTCATACCTAATGCATCGGGTCCAATGAAAATCTTTTGTGACAATACTGGTGCAATTGCCTTGGCAAAGGAATCCAGATTTCACAAAAGGACCAAACACATCAAGAGACCCTTCAACTCCATCCGGGACCTAGTCCAGGTGGGAGACATAGAGATTTGCAAGATACATACGGATCTGAATGTTGCAGACCCGTTGACTAAGCCTCTTCCACGAGCAAAACATGATCAGCACCAAGACTCAATGGGTGTTAGAATCATTACAGTGTAATCTAGATTATTGACTCTAGTGCAAGTGGGAGATTGAAGGAAATATGCCCTAGAGGCAATAATAAAGTTATTATTTATTTCCTTATAATCATGATAAATGTTTATTATTCATGCTAGAATTGTATTAACCGGAAACATAATACATGTGTGAATATATAGACAAATAAAGTGTCACTAGTATGCCTCTACTTGACTAGCTCGTTAATCAAAGATGGTCATGTTTCCTGACCATGAACAATGAGTTGTTATTTGATTAACGAGGTCACATCATTAGTTGAATGATCTGATTGACATGACCCATTCCATTAGCTTAGCACCCGATCGTTTAGTATGTTGCTATTGCTTTCTTCATGACTTATACATGTTCCTATGACTGAGATTATGCAACTCCCGTTTACCCGGAAGGAGTAGGACTCCTCCTGCGCCTCTCTCCCTGGCCGGCGCCCCTCTCCCCCCTTGGCTCCTTTATATACGGAGGCAGGGGACACCTCTAGACACACAAGTTGATCCACGTGATCTATTCCTTAGCCGTGTGCGGTGCCCCCTGCCACCATATACCTCGATAATACTGTAGCGGAGTTTAGGCGAAGCCCTGCTGCTGTAGTACATCAAGATCGTCACCACGCCGTCGTGCTGACGGAACTCTTCCCCGACACTTTGCTGGATCGGAGTCCGGGGATCGTCATCGAGCTGAACGTGTGCTCGAACTCGGAGGTGCCGTAGATTCGGTGCTTGATCGGTTGGATCGTGAAGACGTACGACTACTTCCTCTACGTCGTGTCATCGCTTCCGCAGTCAGTCTGCGTTGGGTACGTAGACAACACTCTCCCCCTCGTTGCTATGCATCACATGATCTTGCGTGTGTGTAGGAAATTTTTTGAAATTACTACGAAACCCAACACTTTGATGGGCTAGAGAGTTCGCCTGATGATGTGATAGATGGTTCGTGGCAGATACTCAAGGTCTTCAACGAAGAACTCTGTTGTATAAGCAGCATCTTGGGGCAATGGCTTCATCATGCTGAGCATCTGACTCATATCAGGTTCCGGCCTCTTAAAGATGCTCTCAATAGCTTCACTATGCAGCTGACAGCCATGCTCGTAGAGATCGCCAGGAGTGGGCAAACCAGTGAGCTCAATGATGTCAAATGCATTGGCTTCGTGATGAACATTTCCGGTCATCCACTCCAGGACCCAAGTCTTCGGATCTCTGCTGTACCCGCGGATGTGAAGTGTGGCATAGAATTGGAGTAGCAGCTCTTCATTCCAATGTTCTTGATCAGTAACGAACGGCAGCAGTCCAACTTCCTTGAAGCAATCCAAAGCTTCTTCCAGACAAGGCAGACCAGCTATGGCTTCAATGTCAAGGCGCTTTTGTGGGAAGATGCGACCTTGGTTGTAAAGAATGCATGAGTAATAGCTTCGCTGAGGATAGCTCCAGAACCGATCAGATGATATCCTTTCCCTTGAGTAGGGGTTCCTGGAGCTATCGAAGAATGTGTTGTCTGCCCTGAAGCCATTGATATTGAAGGAGCCAGGTGCTGATGCAGGACCTGGGAACCTTGGCAATCTTGGGATTGGCTTCTGTACCTGAGGCCTGTGCTCAACATGATAGTCAAACTGTGGACCGGCAGCAGACTCAGGAACAGAAGTGACGGGATCAGTGGCTTCGCTGTCTTCTTTTTCCATTGGGGAGGGCTCCACATTAGCTTCATTGGTGGTTGTGGCAGCCGCAAGATTTTCAAGCACGTTCTCCTTGAGAACTGCTTCCTGGTGGGACAGTGGAGTGGCAACTTGTGGGACTTCATCTTCCGCGGCTGATGCAGCCGGATTGTCTTCAGCAGAGACTTGAGGCCTTGGACCTTTGCGAAGCCTACGCAATGCGGGCGACGCCTGTGGAGTTGGAGTGGGTTGGGCCTCATAGTCTTCTTCCTCTTGTGGGCGATCTGCCCATGAAGCATCCTGTGCAATTGGCGTCAGTGGACGACCAATGCTGATGAGTTCGCTGTTTTGAGGAAGGACTGCACCATCTTCTACATTGTCATGTTGACCAATGTCTTCAGCAGCGATGGGATCAGCTGCTGGAAAGTCTTCAGCTTCATGAGCCTCTGTGGAAGCAGGCTCATGGATAGTCAGTTGGCGTTCATGGCGTTCAGCTTCAGGATAGACCATAGAAATGGCTTCAACTATCAAGGGCTCTGTGGGAGCTGCCCGATCTTTCTTGGTCTTCCTCTTCTTCTTGGAGGGGGCAGTTGGAGAGGCTTCAGAATGTTTCCTCTTCCTAGCCTCAGCCTCAGCAGTCCTTGTCTTCTTGAGCTTTGAAGCTGTTGACCGGCTTTTTGGCTTCGAGCCAGTCATTTTAGTTGGGAAGACAATAGGAACTGGTTCCTGCCTTGGTGCGTCAGGTTCAGCCGTAGCAGGCTTCTTCTTCTTCTTTGCGGCCATCCTGGGGTCGATGCCAAGACACCCAAGGGCCTTGCGCTTCTCAGCCTCATTATAGGCTTGCACACATCTGTTAGCCAGAGTCTTCATGCGCTCACGCGAACCCTGAGCTTCTGCATGTTTCTTTACAAAGGCTTCCTTGAGCTCGTGCATCATACTCTTGAAGTTCTTCACTTCCTGCACGCTGAGCTTGGCCATATGCTTCTTGAACTGAGCCTTTTCATAGTCAATCTTTTGCTTCAGTTCAACAATGCGCTGGGCAATAGCGAGTTCTGAAGCAATGGCGCCTTGGAAGGCGACACTCAGGCCTATTGGTAGCTGCAGATCTTCAAAGCTGATGTTTGGCGTGTCAAACCACTCGTCAATGAAGTTGTGGATGATGGTCACATCAAAGAGAGGCAGATCATTGAAGATTTCTGCTTCTTCTTTACTCTTGATGAGTTGCTCAAGAGCGTCATCTGCTAGATCTTCATCACTTGACAGATCAATGTCGTCATTGCGCAGAATGGCAGCAGTAGTTAGCTCTTGTCCAGTGTGAGGCAGAGGCATCTTGACTTTCTGGGGCTTGGAGATGCGAGATAAGTCTTCGGACTGCACACTGTCTTCAGGAGGTGCAGTTGCTAGTGGCTTCGCCCTTGAGATTTTTGGTGAGGGGGCAGGCTTTGAAGCTTTAGGCTTCTTCATCTTCTTTGTCTTCGGTGCTGCAGGAGCTTCTTCTGATTCAGCGTCAGCTGCAGGCTCATTCACTGCAGTCCCTTGAACTAAGATGCGGGTGATGAGGCCTTCAAGGTTGGAGAAAGGACCGATGACATTTTGTTCTGCATCTCGTGTGCCATCTGCCCTTGGAGTTGAGGGACCAGGGTTGAAGTCTAGTCCCAAAGTCTTCTTGTTCTGCTTCGCTGAGTTCTGGGCAAACTGGAAGTTGCGCTTGAACAGATTGTCGTCACGACACCATAGTAGTGACGATGGGTGTGCATCAGCTGGCTGTGGCCCATGGACCATGCAGGGATAGAAGCCTTGAGCAATGGCTTCATCTTTGGACCTGGGTAGAAGATTCTTGTATTGGATGTCTCCCCACGGTCTCTTGATGGCATTTTTCTCAGCATATTCTTGGGTTACAAATCGGTATTTGAACCATTGTTCTGCCCAATATCTTCGAATCCATTGGATTCGGGTCTTGCGCTGATTGTAATCCTCTTCAGGATCTGTCTTGTACAGTTCTGAGAGTTCATCTGGCAGATCTCTGGATGTTTCTCCACGATGCTTTCTGCCACCCTTCCTTGCTGCTTTCTCTGAAGCCATAAACTTTAACTTGAAAGGCTTCAACACGTTCAAAGGCTTCAAAGGTTTTCACTTGCTGGACCAACAGGAACTGGCTTCGGGAGAATTAATGTGATGTTGTAAGAATTCTGCAAATGAATGCAGACTATGAGAACCAAAGGATTCTCCCATGGACATGTACCTGTGACAGCATTAAGGTGCAAGGGAAGGGGAAGAGGTCATATGCATTCTCAGAAGATTTTGAAGATAAATCAGTTTAGAAGACATTGACCTCATTTTGTGAAGACATTCACTCATAGATAAGGAGTTGGTTCCAGATTTGTACGAATCCACAGATCAGTACAAGTGAGGAATCTAACTACTTTGTGAAGCATAAGTGAATATACTAGGCATGTTATGAGATGCAGTATGAGAGAGATCTAACTTGTGTGAATAGAAACTGCTTGTGGTAGAAAGTGACAAATCCATAGGATCAACGGTGCTGTAAAAAGGAAGTTTTATTTACCACACTAAGAACTGCTAGACGAAGTGGAAGATGAGGCCGAGCAGTTCGATCTTCCGTGCCCTAACTTGGCGACGGAGGACACCTACGGCGACGGCGGAGAGGACGATGTCCGCGGTCGGCGTGAAGACAGCGTCGGAGAGGTTGCGGCAGCGAAGCGCTTCGTCGCCGGCGTCGTCGAGGGCTAGCGGTGGCGCTAGGGTTCGTGCGACAGTGGAAGAAGAGATAATGACCGCTGTGAAGTGTGTATTTATAGGTACATGGGCGGCACTGCGCTATTACACAGGTGCCCCTGGCGATTCGCATATGAGGAACACGTGGCCATTATGCGGAACTTTGGGGTTTGTTCCACGTCCCACGCACGCCTTGATTGTCGGGCGGTCATTCCTACTTCATGTGGAGGAATGAGCATTGAAAACGGACTTAATGGTTGTCTCTGTATCTTCTGCTGACAATGACGCAGAGAAGACATTTTTCAGTTTCAATAGAATGCATATGATTTGGAGAGATAGAATTTGAGATAGAAAGCATAGAGAGGTTAGGGTCCGATCACATTCACTTAGTTCAAAAGATTCAACAATGAAGACATAGCTATAAGTGAATGCTGTAGAGGACAGAACACTAATATATATATATATATATATAATCAACATAGTGAAGATAATCATGAAGATATGTTGAGATCAAAGCCAAACCAAATGTGAAGACATTGCAAGGTAACGTCATGAGTGAAACACTTCAAAATAGAACATTTGGTGGTGGCGTTACCCACCATATAGGAAGTATTAGACCCAGACACGGCGCACAGTTATCGTGGCGCTCCGAAGTCAAATTCCACATTAATGTATTCACACTTAGAATGTATGTCTTCATTGATTGAAGATATACTTTACTTCGTGTGTTGCACATCTAAGTCATCAATATGCATAAGGGTTAGGATGTGTGCCTGATCACAGGACATTTGTGGATTCCAGGATATTTAGCTCACACCGTAACTTGCAAAATCTCTTCTCATCCAAGGGCTTGGTGAAGATATCTGCCAATTGCTCTTCAGTGTTGACGTGTATGATATCAATATCATCCTTCACAACATGATCTCTGAGAAAGTGATGACGAATTTCAATGTGCTTTGTCTTCGAGTGCTGAACTGGATTGTTGGCGATCTTGATGGCGCTTTCGTTGTCGCAGTAAAGTGGCACTTGCTTCAGATGAATGCCATAGTCCTTGAGTGTTTGCTTCATCCACAGAAGCTGAGCGCAGCAAGATCCAGCAGCAATGTATTCAGATTCAGCAGTGGAGAGAGATACACAGTTCTGCTTCTTTGAAGACCAACATACAAGTGATCGTCCTAGAAAATGACATGTGCCTGATGTAGACTTGTGATCAACTTTGTCACCAGCATAATCAGCATCCGAGAATCCAACCAGATCAAACTTTGAGCCCTTTGGATACCATAATCCTAGAGTTGGGGTGTGAGCCAAATATCGAAGAATTCGCTTCACAGCTAAGTGATGCGACTCCTTTGGTGCCGCTTGAAATCGAGCACACATGCAAACACTAAGCATAATATCTGGCCTAGATGCACATAGATAGAGTAAAGAACCAATCATGGAGCGGTATACCTTTTGATCGAACTCTTTACCATTGTCGTCGGGACCCAGATGATGTTTGGCTGGCATTGGTGTTGTGAAGCCTTTGCAGTCTTGCATACCGAACTTCTTCATGCAATCTTTGAGATACTTCTCTTGAGATATGAAGATGTCGTTGCGTTGTTGTCGTATTTTAAGACTGAGGAAGAACTTCAGCTCTCCCATCATGGACATCTGATATTGCTCTTGCATCATATATCCAAACTCTTCACTGTACTTCTGATTGGTGCAGCCGATGATAATGTCATCCACATATATTTGGCACACAAACAGTTCACCATCATATGTTTTCGTGAAGAGAGTGGGGTCTAGGGAACCAGGTATGAAGCCTTTGCTCTTCAGGAAGTATTTGAGTGTGTCATACCAGGCCCGAGGGGCTTGTTTGAGGCCATACAGTGCCTTGTTGAGCTTGTATACCATGTCAGGATGTTTTGGATCTTCAAAGCCAGGCGGTTGTGCAACATACACTTCTTCTTCAACCTTGCCATTGAGAAAAGCACTCTTCACATCCATTTGATATAGAAGTATGTTGTGATGATTTTCATAGGCCAGCAGTATGCATATGGCTTCAAGTCTAGCCACAGGAGCAAATGTTTCATCGAAGTCAATGCCTTCCACTTGAGTATATCCTTGAGCAACGAGACGAGCTTTGTTTCTGACAACTTGACCATGCTCATCTTGCTTGTTGCGGTATATCCATTTGGTGCCTATTATATTGTGCTTCCGTGGATCAGGACACTTAACTAGTTCCCATACATTATTCAGCTCAAACTGTTGAAGCTCTTCTTGCATAGCTTGAATCCATTCAGGTTCCATGAAGGCTTCTTCAACTTTCTTGGGTTCTGTTATTGAGACGAATGCGAAGTGCCCACAGAAATTTGCTAGCTGAGTTGCCCTTGAACGAGTGAGTGGACCGGGTGCATTGATGCTATCAATTATTCTTTCAATCTGCACTTCATTGGCAACGCGAGGATGTACAGGGCGAAGACTTTGCTCTTGCTCATCATTGTCGTTGTTAGAAGGAATGTCTTCAGGCTTAGCATTGTCTTCATGTTGATCAGGTGCTGAGATGATAAGTTCTTCTTCAGGATGAGCTTCAGAAGGTATAATTTCTCCAGTTCCCATTAGCTTGATTGATTCACTGGATGGAACTTCATCTAGCACATTTGGCAGTTGCTCTCTTTGTGAACCATTGGTCTCATCGAACCGCACATCCACTGTTTCAACCACTTTGTAATGGAAGAGATTGAAGACTCTGTAGGAGTGCGAATCCTTTCCATATCCAAGCATAAAACCCTCATGTGCTTTTGGTGCAAACTTTGAGGTGTGATGTGGGTCCTTGATCCAGCACCTTGCGCCAAATACTCTGAAGTAACTGACATTTGGCTTCTTGCCAGTAAGGAGCTCATAAAATGTCTTGTTCAGAAGCTTGTGAAGATAAACACGATTGATTGTATGGCATGCAGTATCAATGGCTTCAGGCCAGAATTTTCTTGGGGTCTTGTATTCATCTAGCATCGTTCTAGCCATCTCAATGAGTGTTCTGTTCTTGCGTTCGACGACGCCATTCTGCTGTGGCGTGTACGGGGCTGAGAATTCATGTGTGATGCCCAAGGTATCAAGATATGTATCAAGGCCAGTGTTCTTGAATTCAGTGCCATTGTCACTTCTGATGTGCTTTATCTTGGCGCCATAATTGTTCATAGCTCGATTGGCGAAGCGTCTGAAGACATCCCGCACTTCAGTCTTGTAAAGGATTATGTGCACCCAAGTGTATCTAGAGTAATCATCAACAATAATGAAGCCATAGAGGCATGAAGTAGTAGTAAGAGTTGAGTAATGAGTGGGACCGAAAAGATCCATGTGGAGCAGTTCGAAGGGTCGAGTAGTGGTCATGATTGTCTTCGAGGGATGTTTGGCCCTCGTCATCTTCCGTGCTTCACAGGCACCGCATAAGTGGTCTTTCTTGAACTTGACGCCCTCGATGCCTATGACATGCTTCTTCTTCGCAAGGGTGTGGAGGTTCCTCATGCCAGCATGCCCAAGCCTCCGATGCCAGAGCCAGCATTCTGAAGCTTTTGCTAGAAGACATATGGCAAGCTGTGGTCCTGCTGAGAAATCTACTACGTACAGATCATCTTTTTGATACCCTTCAAACACTAGAGACTTGTCAGATTCCATTAGTACAAGTCAATGATATTTTCCAAATATTACGATCATGTTAAAGTCGCAAAGCATTGAGACAGACATTAAGTTGAAGCCAAGGGATTCAACAAACATGACTTTGTCCATGTGTTGATCCCTTGAGATTGCAACTCTACCTAGACCCAATACCTTACTTTTACCAGTGTCAGCAAATGTGATGTGGCTCTTGTCGGATGGACATAAGATTGAGTCCATAAGAAGACTTCTTTTGCCAGTCATGTGATTTGTACACCCACTATCAATAATCCATTCTGAAGATGCTGGTGTCGTACCCTACAGTGCAGTTAGGGGGATAGGCTTCACCAAGAGCATTGTGAAGCAAAAACATTTGACGAACCAATGGGTTATGAAAGCTTAGATCTAGATTAGGACTAATAGGGAGAGTAGCAAGCAATTTAGGAACAAAGTACATAGTAAGACCATTCGGGCATTTGATCTTGCGCTCTACAAGATGTTTAAGGTCCCCAGCAATGGCGTCAGATGATTTTGGTTTTCTGCTGGAGACCTTTCCCTGCAAAAGAGAGTTAAGCATTCTTAGCCACCCACATCTTCAAGGGTGGCTGAGAAGCAATAAGTCTAAGTGCAGCATCTGAGAATTTTGGCTTTGGAGCCCTAGCAAACAGTCTTGCAGGCCGACAATAGTACTCATAAGAATAAGCAGAATAGTTCTTGGTCTTATGAACATGGCGGTTTGATGAACCGCTCTCATATTCATATGCCTGAGTATGGTTTCCCTGCAAAACATTTGCGTTAGTGCGACTCGGGTGAGTCCTCTGTCTGTATGAAGCCTTTGGACCGTATGAAGCCTTTGGTCTGAGGTTTATCTTCTTCACGTGAGGTGTCATGATGACATTCACAGGAAGATTCTCCAGACACCTTTTCGGAACCCAGATCTTCTTCATAGGCGGTCCATTCCTGCAGCTAGTACCAATGTACCTGGCAAACACTTCACCATTCTGATTCTTAAACAGTATATAGTTTGCATCAAAGGATTCATCAATGATAATGGGGTTAGCACAGATGAAGCCAGATAGATTGGATGGGTCTGCTGAAGGTTCCTTTGCAGCAACCCACATGGTTTTGGGGTACTGCTCAGGTTTCCAGTAAGAGCCATCAACATTCATTTTCCTTACGAACCCAACACCCTCTTTCCTCGGGTTTCGGTTCAGAATCTGCTTTTTGAGGACATCACATAGTGTCTGATGCCCTTTAAGACTTCTGTACATCCCTGTTTCAAGCAATGTCTTCAACCTAGCATTCTCATCAGCAATAGCAGTGGTATCCTCAGCAGAGGGGTTAGTTACCACATCAACAGTTGAAGACATTGCAACAGTAGTAGCAGTAGAACTTTCAGCAATAGAAGTAGCATTATCACGCTCAATGCATTTAAGACATGGTGGTTCAAATCCTTCCTAAGCAGGACTGGTCTGTTTGGAGTGAAGTGACTCGTTTTCCTTTTGAAGATCTTCATGAACCGCTCTCAATTTCTCAAGATCTTGCTTCCTTTGAAGATAATCATAGGAAAGCTTTTCATGAGTTGTTGAGAGAGTTTCATGACGACTTTCAAGTTCCTGATACTTAACGTGAAGATTTTTTATGTCTTCAATTAAGGATTCAGATCGAGTCATTTCAGCACCTAACAGATCATCGCTTCTGTCTAACAGTTTTTGAATATGTTCCATAGCTTTCTGCTGTTCAGTTGCAATTTTAGCAAGCGTTTTGTAGCTGGGTTTTGAATCACAATCAGAGTCATCGTCACTAGATGTTTGATAGTGAGTAGTGCATGTGTTTACCTTGGCACCGCGAGCCATGAAGCAATAGGTAGAAGCGGAGTAGTCCTTGTCATTTGCATCAGTGTCGGTGACGAGGTCATTGTCTTCAGTATTGAAGATGGACTTGGCAACGTATGCTGTAGCCAGACTTGCGACCCCTGAATCGGACTCCTCCTCAGACTCCACCTCCGCCTCCTCAGAAGCAGACTCCTCCTCTGAGTCCATTTCCTTGCCAACAAACGCACGTGCCTTGCCAGATGAGCTCTTCTTGTGTGATGAAGACTTTGAGGAAGACTTGGACGAAGACTTTGAGTATTTCTTCTTCTTCTTGTCGTCAGAGTCATATTCCTTGCTCTTCTTCTTCTTTTTGTTCTCATTGTCCCACTGTGGACACTCAGAGATGAAGTGGCCAGGTTCCTTGCACTTGTGACATGTTTTCTTCTTGTAGTCGTGAGCAGAAGCTTCATCATTCCTTGAGCTTGATCGGGAAGACTTTCTGAAGCCTTTCTTCTTGGTAAATTTTTGGAACTTCTTCACAAGCATAGCAAGTTCTCTTCCAATGTCTTCAGGATCATCAGAACTGCTGTCAGATTCTTCTTCAGATGAGGAGACAGCTTTTGCCTTCAAGGCACGAGCTCGCCCATAGTTTGGACCGTAGATATCTCTTTTCTCAGAAAGCTGAAACTCATGTGTGTTGAGCCTCTCAAGTATGTCAGATGGATCGAGTGTCTTGAAATTAGGACGTTCTTGAATCATCAGGGCTAGGATGTCAAACGAACTATCAAGTGATCTCAGTAGTGTCTTGACGACTTCATGTTTGGTGATCTCAGTAGCACCGAGGGCTTGAAGCTCATTTGTGATGTCAGTGAGTCGGTCAAAAGTGTGCTGGACATTCTCATTGTCATTTCGCTTGAAGCGGTTGAAGAGGTTGCGAAGGACACTGATTCTCTGATCTCTCTGGGTTGAGATGCCTTCATTGACCTTGGAGAGCCAGTCCCATACCAGCTTAGATGTCTTCAAAGCACTCACACGGCCATACTGTCCTCTGGTCAGGTGACCACAGATGATATTCTTGGCAGTAGAGTCCAGTTGAACAAATTTCTTGACGTCAGCAGCAGTGACACCTTCTCCAGCCATGGGAACGCCGTTTTCGACGACATACCATAGGTCGACATCAATGGCTTCAAGATGCATGCGCATCTTATTCTTCCAGTAGGGATATTCAGTTCCATTGAAGACGGGGCACGCAGCGGAGACTTTAATTATCCCTGCAGTCGACATAGCTAAAACTCCAGGTGGTTAAACCGAATCACACAGAACAAGGGAGCACCTTGCTCTGATACCAATTGAAGGTGCGTTATATCGACTAGAGGGGGGGTGAATAGGCGATTTTTATGAAAGTCTTCAAAATGTGGAAGTTATGAAGACAAACGATAGAAATAAACCTATTACCATGCAGCGGAAGGTAGACTACACTAGGCAAGCCATAGTCAAGTATTCAATGAAGTGAAAGCACAATGACTTAATAGCAGCAATGTAGTAAGGATCAGGTAGGAAGATATTATGAAGCCATACAGAACATGCAGTCACTCAGTGAAGACAAAAGATAGTGCAAACATACAATGACTTTACAAGAAGCAACAGTAAGTAAAGGGAAGGGAAGATGAAACCAGTGACTCGTTGAAGACAATGATTTGTTGGACCAGTTCCAGTTGTTGTGACAACTGTACGTCTGGTTGAGGCGGCTTGGTATTTAAACCTTAGGACACACAGTCCCGGACACCCAGTCCTGAACACGCAGCTCAGGACACCCAGTCCTCACCGTATTCCCCTTGAGCTAAGGTCACACAGACCTCGCCCAATCACTTTGGTAAGTCTTCAAGGTAGACTCCCAAACCTTCACAGACTTCGTTTACCGGCAATCCACAATGTCTCTTGGATGCTCAGAACGCGACGCCTAACCGGCTGGAGGATGCACAGTCCTCAAGTGTAATAAGTCTTCAGATCACATAGACAAGAAGACTTGAGTGATGCCCAATTCTCTTTGGCTCTGGGTGGTTAGGGCTTTATCCTCGCAAGGAATTCTCTCTCAAAGGCTTCGAAGTGGGTTGCTCTCAAACGACAAAAGCCGTACTATCAATCTGAGCAGCCAACCGTTTATGGTTGTGGGGGTGGGCTATTTATAGCCACTTGGCAACCCGACCTGATTTGTCCGAAATGACCCTAGGTCACTAAGGAACTGACACGTGTTCCAACGGTCAGATTTCAAACTCACACGGCAACTTTACTTGGGCTACAAGCAAAGCTGACTTGTCCGACTCTGGACAAGATTCGCTCTGATAGTCTTCACTCGAAGACATAGGTTTTTGGTTAGGCATCACTTCAGTCAGTCTGATTGGTTCTCTTGGACCCCACTTAACAGTACGGTGGTTCCTATGACTCAACACAAAAGAAAAAGAACTACGAAAGATCTAAGTCTTCGAGCTCCATAGGCTTCATGTGGTGTCTTCTCTTGTCATAGTCTTCAATGTGAATATCTTCATATACCACCTTTGACTTCAATGTCTTCATACATTTTTAGGGGTCATCTCTGGTAGGAAAACCGAATCAATGAGGGACTTCTACCTGTGTTATCCTGCAATTCTCACAAACACATTAGTCCCTCAACTAGGTTTGTTGTCAATACTCCAAAACCAACTAGGGGTGGCACTAGATGCACTTACACTACCACGTACAAATCATGTTTCCTATACCCTTCAAACACTAGAGACTTGTCAGATTCCATTAGAACAAGGCAATGATATTTTCCAAACATCACGATCATGTTTAAATCGCAAAGCATTGAGACAGACATTAAGTTGAAACCAAGGGATTCAACAAGCATGACTTTATCCATGTGTTGATCCTTTGAGATTGCAACTCTACCTAGACCCAATACCTTACTTTTACCAGTGTCAGCAAATGTGATGTGACTCTTGTCGGATGGACGTAAGGTTGAGTCCATAAGAAGGCTTCTCTTGCCAGTCATGTGATTGGTACACCCACTATCAATAATCCATTCTGAAGCTGCTGGTGTCGTACCCTACAGTGCAGTTAGGGGGATAGGCTTCACAAAGAGAATTGTGAAGCAAAAACATTTGACGAACCAGTGGGTTATGAAATCTTAGATCGAGATTTGGACTGATAGGGCGAGTAGCAAGCGATTCAGGAACAAAGTACATAATAAGACCATTTGGGCATTTGATCTTGTGCCCTACAAGATGTTTAAGGTCCCCAGCAATAGCGTCAGACGATTTTGGTTTTCTGCTGGAGACCCTTCCTGCAAAAGAGAGTTAAGCTTTCTTAGCCACCCACATCTTCAAGGGTGGCTTAGAAGCAATAAGTCTATGTGCAGCATCTAAGAACTTTGGCTTTGGAGCCCTAGCAAAAAGTCTTGCAGGAGGACAATAGTACTCATAAGAATAAGCAGAATAGTTCTTGGTCTTATGAACATGGCGGTTTGATGAACCGCGCTCATATTCATAGGCCTGAGTATGGCTTCCCTGCAAAACATTTGTGTTAGTGCGACTCAGGTGAGTCCTCTGTCTGTATGAAGCCTTTGGACCGTATGAAGCCTGTGGTCTGGGGTTTATCTTCTTCACCTGTGGTGTCATGATGACATTCACAGGAAGATTCTCCAAACACCTTTTCGGCACCCAGATCTTCTTCATAGGCGGTCCATTCCTGCAGTTAGTACCAATATACCTGGCAAACACTTCACCATTCTGATTCTTAAACAGTTTATAGTTTGCATCAAAGGATTCATCAATAACGATGGGATTAGCACAAGTGAAGCCAGATAGGGTGGATGGATCCGCTGAGGGTTCCTTTGCAACAACCCATGTAGTTTTGGGGTACTGCTCAGGTTTCCAGTAAGATCCATCAGCATTCATTTTCCTTTCGAACCCAACATTCTCTTCCCTAGGGTTTCGGTTCAGGATCTGCCTTTTGAGGATATCACATAGTGTCTGATGCCCTTTGAGACTTTTGTACATCCCTGTTTCAAGCAGTGTCTTCAACCTAGCATTCTCATCAGCAATAGCAGTGGTATCCTCAGCAGAGGGGTTAGTTACCACATCAACAGTTGAAGATATTGCAATAGTAGCAGCAGTAGAACATTCAGCAACAAAGGTAGAGTTATCAAGCTCAATGCATTTAATACATGGTGGTTCAAATCCTTCCTGGGAACTGATCTGTTTGGCGCGAAGTGACTCGTTTTCCTTTTGAAGATCTTCATGAGCCGCTCTCAATTTCTCAAGATCTTGCTTCCTTTGAAGATAATCATAGGAAAGCCTTTCATGAGTTGTTGTGAGCGTTTCATGACGACTTTCAAGTTCCTCATACTTAACATGAAGATTTTTTATGTCTTCAATTAAGGACTGAGATCGAGTCATTTCAGCGTCTAACAGATCATCGCTTTTGTCTAATAGTTTTTGAATATGTTCCATAGCTTTCTGTTGTTCAGTTGTAATTTTAGCAAGTGTTTTGTAGCTGGGTTTGGAATCACAATCAGAGTCATCTTCACTAGATGTTTGATAGTGAGTAGTGCGTGCCATGAAGCAGTAGGTAGGAGCGGAGTAGTCCTTGTCATTTGCATCGGTGTCGGTGATGAAGTCGTTGTCTTCAGTGTTGAAGATGGACTTGGCAACGTATGCTGTAGCCAGACTCGCAACGCCAGAATCGGACTCCTCCTCAGACTCCACCTCCGCCTCCTCAGAAGCAGACTCCTCCTCTGAATCCATTTCCTTGCCAACAAACGCACGTGCCTTGCCAGATGAGCTCTTCTTGTGTGATGAAGACTTGGAAGAACAATTTGAGTATTTCTTCTTCTTCTTGTCGTCAGACTCATACTCCTTGCTCTTCTTCTTCTTGTTGTTCTCATTGTCCCACTGCGGACACTCAGAGATGTAGTGGCCAGGTTTCTTGCACTTGTGGCATGATCTTTTCTTGTAGTCATAAGCAGAAGCTTCATCATTCCTTGAGCTTGATCGTGAAGACTTTCTGAAGCCTTTCTTCTTGGTGAATTTTTGGAACTTCTTCACAAGCATAGCAAGCTCCTTTCCAATGTCTTCAGGATCATCAGAACTGCTGTCGGATTCTTCTTCAGATGTGGAGACAGCTTTTGCCTTCAAGGCACGAGTTCGCCCATAGTTGGGACCGTAGATGTCTCTTTTCTCAGAAAGCTGAAACTCGTGTGTGTTGAGCCTCTCAAGTATGTCAGACGGATCGAGTGTCTTGAAGTCAGGACGTTCTTGAATCATCAGGGCTAGGGTGTCAAACGAGCTGTCAAGTGATCTCAGGAGTGTCTTGACGACTTCATGCTTGGTGATCTCAGTGGCACCGAGAGCTTGAAGCTCATTTGTGATGTCAGTGAGTCGATCAAACATGAGCTGGACATTCTCATTGTCATTTCTCTTGAAGCGGTTGAAGAGGTTGCGAAGGACACTGATTCTATGATCTCTCTGGGTTGAGACGCCTTCATTGACCTTGGAGAGCCTGTCCCAGACTAGCTTAGATGTTTCCAAAGCACTTACACGGCCATACTGTCCTTTGGTTAGATGACCACAGATGATGTTCTTGGCAGTGGAGTCCAGTTGAACGAACTTCTTGACATCAGCAGCGGTGACACCTTCACCAGCCTTGGGAACGCCATTCTTGACGACATACCATAGGTCGACATCAATGGCTTCAAGATGCATGCGCATCTTATTCTTCCAGTAGGGATATTCAGTTCCATCGAAGACGGGGCACGCAGCGGAGACTTTAATTATCCCTGCAGTCGACATAGCTAAAACTCCAGGTGGTTAAACCGAAACACACAGAATAAGGGAGTACCTTGCTCTAATACCAATTGAAAGTGCGTTATATCGACTAGAGGGGGGTGAATAGGCGTTTTTTATGAAAGTCTTCAAAACGTGGAAGTTTCGAAGACAAACGATAGAAATAGACCTATTATCATGCAGTGGAAGGTAGACTACACTAGGCAAACCATAGTCAAGTATTCAATGAAGTGAAAGCACAATGACCTATAGCAGCTAGGTAGTTAGGATCAGGTAGGAAGATATTATGAAGCCAAACAGAATACGCAGTCACTCAGTGAAGACAAAAGATAGTGCAATCATACAATGTCTTCACAAGGACCAACAGTAAGTAAAGGGAAGGGAAGGATGAAACCAGTGACTCGTTGAAGACAATGATTTGTTAGACCAGTTCCAGTTGCTGTGACAATTGTACGTCTGGTTAGGGCGGCTAGGTATTTAAACCTGAGGACACACAGTCCCGGACACCCAGTCCTGAACACGCAGCTCAGGACACCCAGTCCTCACCGTATTCCCCTTGAGCTAAGTTCACACAGACCTCGCCCAATCACTCTGGTAAGTCTTCAAGGTAGACTCCCAAACCTTCACAGACTTCGTTCACCGGCGATCCACAATGACTCTTGGATGCTCAGAACGCGACGCCTAACCGGCTGGAGGATTCACAGTCCTCAAGTGTAATAAGTCTTCAAATCACACAGACAGGAAGACTTAAGTGATGCCTAACACTCTTTGGCTCTGGGTGGTTAGGGCTTTATCCTCGCTGTAAGTGCATCTAGTGCCACCCCTAGTTGGTTTTGGAGTATTGACGACAAACCTAGTTGAGGGACTAATGTGTTTGTGAGAATTGCAGGATAACACAGGTAGAAGTCCCTCATTGATTCGGTTTTACTACCAGAAATGACCCCTAAAAATGTATGAAGATATTGAAGTCAAAGGTGGTATATGAAGATATTCACATTGAAGACTATGACAAAAGAAGACACGTTATGAAGCCTATGGAGCTCGAAGACTTAGATCTTTCGTAGTTCTTTTTCTTTCGTGTTGAGTCATAGGAACCACCGTACTGTTAAGTGGGGTCCAGGAGAACCAGTCAGAATGACTGAAGTGATGCCTAAACTAAAAACCTATGTCTTCGAGTGAAGACAATGAGAGCGAATCTTGTCCAGAGTCGGACAAGTCAGCTTTGCTTGTATCCCAAGTAAAGTTGCCATGAGAGTTTGAAATCTGACCGTTGAGACACGTGTCAGTTCCTTAGTGACCCAGGGTCATTTCGGACAAATCAGGTCGGGTTGCCAAGTGGCTATAAATAGCCCACCCCTACAACCATAAACGGTTGGTTGCTCAGATTGAGAGTACGGCTTTTATCGTTTGAGAGCAACCCACCTCGAAGCCTTTGAGAGAGAGAATTCCTAGCGAGGATAAAGCCCTAACCACCCAGAGCCAGAGAACATTGGGCATCACTTAAGTCTTCTTGTCTGTGTGATCTGAAGACTTATTACACTTGAGGACTGTGCATCCCCAGACAGTTAGGCGTGGCGTTCAGAGCATCCAAGAGACATTGTGGATTGCCAGTGAACGAAGTCTGTGAAGGTTTGGGAGTCTACCTTGAAGACTTACCAGAGTGATTGGGCGAGGACTATGTGACCTTAGCTCAAGGAGAATACAGTGAGGACTTGGTGTCCTGAGCTGCGTGTTCAGGACTGGGTGTCCGGGACTGTGTGTCCTAAGGTTTAAATACCTAGCCGCTCCAACCAGACGTACAGTTGTCACAGCAACTGGAACTGGTCCAACACATCATTGTCTTCAACGAGTCACTGGTTTCATCTTCACTCCCTTTTACTTACTGATCACTCATTATGAAGTCATTGCGTGTTTGTTCTATCTTTTGTCTTCACAACGTGAGTGTATGATCTGTTTGGCTTCATAGTATCTTCCTACCTTATCCTAATTACACTAGAGCTATTTGTCACTGTGCTTTCACTCTGTTTCTACTTGACCATGGCTTGCCTAGTGTAGTCTAACTTCTGCTGCATAGTAATAGGCATATCTCTACTGTTTGTCTTCATAACTTCCACGTTTTGAAGACTTTCATAAAAATCGCCTATTCACCCCCCCCCCTAGTCGATATAACGCACTTTCAATTGGTATCAGAGCAAGGTGCTCCCTTGTTCTGTGTGATTCGGTTTAACCACCTGGAGTTTTAGCTATGTCGACTGTATGGATAATTAAAGTCTCCGCTGCGTGCCCCGTCTTTGATGGAACTGAATATCCCTACTGGAAGAATAAGATGCGTATGCATCTTGAAGCCATTGACATCGACCTATGGTATGTCGTCGAGAACGGTGTTCCCAAGGCTGGAGAAGGTGTCACTGCTGCTGATGTCAGGAAATTTGTTCAACTGGACTCTACTACCAAGAACATCATTCTGTGGCCATCTGACCAAAGGACAGTATGGCCGTGTGAGTGCTTTGAAGACATCCAAGCTGGTCTGGGACTGGCTCTCCAAGGTCAATGAAGGCATCTCAACCCAGAGAGATCAAAGAATCAGTGTCCTTCGCAATCTCTTCAACCGCTTCAAGCAAAATGACAATGAGAATGTCCAGCACACATTTGACAGACTCACTGACATCACAAATGAGCTTCAAGCCCTCGGCGCCACTGAGATTACCAAACACGAAGTCGTCAAAACGCTGCTGAGATCACTTGATAGTTCGTTTGACATCCTAGCCCTGATGATTCAAGAACGTCCTGATTTCAAGACACTCGATCCATCTGACATACTTGAGAGGCTCAACACACATGAGTTTCAGCTTTCTGAGAAAAGAGATATCTACGGTCCAAACTATGGGCGAACTCATGCCTTGAAGGCAAAAGCTGTTTCCTCATCTGAAGAAGAATCTGACAGCAGTTCTGATGATCCTGAAGACATTGGAAGGGAACTTGCAATGCTAGTGAAGAAGTTCCAAAAATTCACCAAGAAGAAAGGCTTCAGAAAGTCTTCACGATCAAGCTCAAGGAATGATGAAGCTTCTGCTCATGACTACAAGAAGAAAACATGCCACAAGTGCAAGAAAACTGGACACTTCATCTCTGAGTGTCCACAGTGGGACAATGAGAACAGAAAGAAGAAGAAGAGCAAGGAATATGACTCAGATGACAACAAGAAGAAGAAATACACAAAGTCTTCTTCCAAGTCTTCCTCAAAGTCTTCATCACACAAGAAGAGCTCATCTGGCAAGGCACGTGCGTTTGTTGGCAAGGAAATGGATTCAGAGGAGGAGTCCGCTTCTGAGGAGGCAGAGGTGGAGTCTGAGGAGGAGTCTGATTCTGGCATTGCAAGTCTGGCTACAGCATACATCGCCAAGTCCATCTTCAACACTGAAGACAATGATTTCATCACCGACACCGATGCAAATGACAAGGACTACTCCACTCCTACCTACTGCTTCATGGCACGCGGTGCCAAAGTAAACAAATGCACTACTCACTATCAAACATCTAGTGACGATGACTCTGATTGTGATTCAAAACCCAGTTACAAAACACTTGCTAAAATTGCAACTGAACAACAGAAAGCCATGGAACATATTCAAAAACTGTTAGACAGAAGCGATGATCTGTTGGGTGCTGAAATGACTCGATCTGAATCCTTAATTGAAGACATAAAAAATCTTCAAGTTAAGTATCAGGAAATTGAAGATCGTCATGATACTCTCTCAAGAACTCATGAAAAGCTTTCCTATGATTATCTTCAAAGGAAGCAAGAACTTGAGAAATTGAGAGCGGCTCATGAAGATCTTCAAAAGGAAAACGAGTCACTTCACGCCGAACAGATCAGTTCCGCTCAGGAAGGATTTGAACCACCATGTCTTAAATGCATTGAGCGTGATAATGCTACTTCTGTTGCTGAATGTTCCACTGCTACTGCTGTTGCAATATCTTCAACTGTTGATGTGGTAACTAACCCCTCTGCTGAGGATACCACTGCTATTGCTGATGAGAATGCTAGGTTGAAGACATTGCTTGAAACAGGGATGTACAAAAGCCTCAAAGGGCACCAGACGCTATGTGATGTCCTGAAAAAGCAGATTCTGAACCGAAACCCTAGGAAAGAGGGTATAGGGTTCGTAAGGAAAATAAATGCAGACGGCTCTTACTGGAAACCTGAGCAGTACCCCAAAACCAAGTGGGTTGCTGCAAAGGAACCTTCAGCAGATCCATCCAATTTATCTGGCTTCACCTGTGCTAACCCC
Organism: Triticum urartu; assembly: GCF_003073215.2. Lineage (NCBI taxonomy): Eukaryota > Viridiplantae > Streptophyta > Magnoliopsida > Poales > Poaceae > Triticum > Triticum urartu. Next base: position 154,526,657 of record NC_053023.1, read on the forward strand.
ATTATCATTGACGAATCCTTTGATGCAAACTATGTACTGTTTAAAAATCAGAATGGTGTAGTGTTTGCCAGGTACATTGGTACTAACTGCAAGAATGGATCGCCTATGAAGAAGATCTGGGTTCCGAAAAAGTGTCTGGAAAATCTTCCTGTGAATGTCTTCATGACACCTCACTTGAAGATGACAAACCTCAGACCAAAGGCTTCATACGGTCCAAAGGCTTCATACAAACAGAGGACTCACCTGAGTCGCACTAACGCAAATGTTTTGCAGGCAGACCATACTCAGTCATATGAATATGAGAGCGGTTCATCAAACCGCTATGTTCATAAGACCAAGAACTATTCTGCTTATTCTTATGAGTGCTATTGTCCACCTGCAAGACTGTTTGCTAAGGCTTCAAAGCCAAAATTCTCAGATGCTGCACTTAGACTTATTGCTTCTAAGCCACCCTTGAAGATGTGGGTGGTTAAGAAGGCTTAACTCTCTTTTGCAAGGAATGGTCTCCAGCAGAAAACCAAAATCGTCTGACGCTATTGCTGGGGACCTTAAAAATCTTGTAGGGCGCAAGATAAAATGCCCGAATGGCATCATTATGTACTTCGTTCCTGAATCACATGCTACTCTCCCTATTAGTCCTAATCTGGATCTAAGTTTTCATAACCCACTGGTTCTTCAAATGTTTTTGCTTCACAATTCTCTCCGTGAAGCCTATCCCCCTAACTGCACTGTAGGGTACGACACCAGCGTCTTCAAAGTCTTCAGAATGGATTATTGACAGTGGGTGTACAAATCACATGACTGGCAAAAGAAGCCTCCTTATGGACTCAACCTTACGTCCATACGACAAGAGCCACATCACATTTGCTGACACTGGTAAAAGCAAGGTATTGGGTCTAGGTAGAGTTGCAATCTCAAAGGATCAACACATGGATAAAGTCATGCTTGTTGAATCCCTTGGCTTCAACTTAATGTCTGTCTCAATGCTTTGTGATTTGAACATGATCGTAATGTTTGGAAAATATCGTTGCCTTGTACTAATGGAATCTGACAAGTCTCTAGTGTTTGAAGGGTATCGAAAAGATGATCTGTACGTGGTAGATTTCTCAGCAGGGCCACAACTTGCAGTATGTCTTTTTGCAAAAGCTTCAGAATGCTGGCTTTGGCATCGGAGGCTTGGGCATGCTGGCATGAGGAACCTCCACACCCTTGCGAAGAAGAAACATGTCATAGGCATCGAGGGCGTCAAGTTCAAGAAAGATCACTTATGCGGTGCCTGTGAAGCAGGGAAGATGACGAGGGCAAAACATCCCTCGAAGACAATCATGACCACTACTCGACCCTTCGAACTGCTTCACATGGATCTTTTTGGTCCCACTCACTACTCAACTTTTACTACTACTGCTTGCCTCTATGGCTTTGTCATTGTTGATGATTACTCTAGATATACTTGGGTGCACATAATCCTTTACAGGACTGAAGTGCAGGATGTCTTCAGACGCTTCGCCTATCAAGCTATGAACAATTTTGGCGCCAAGATAAAGCACATCAGAAGTGACAATGGCACTGAATTCAAGAACACTGGCCTTGATACATATCATGATACCTTGGGCATCACACATGAATTCTCAGCTCCGTACACGCCACAGCAGAATGGCATCGTCGAACGCAAGAACAGAACACTCATTGAGATGGCCAGAACGATGCTAGATGAATACAAGACTCCAAGAAAATTCTGGACTGAAGCCATTGACACTGCATGCCATACAATCAATCGTGTTTATCTTCACAAGCTTCTGAACAAGACATCTTATGAGCTCCTTACTGGCAAAAAGCCAAATGTCAGTTACTTCAGAATTTTTGGCGCAAGGTGCTGGATCAAGGACCCACATCACACCTCAAAATTTGCACCAAAAGCACATGAGGGTTTTATGCTTGGATATGGAAAGGATTCGCACTCCTACAGATTTTTCAATCTCTTTCATTACAAAGTGGTTGAAACAGTGGATGTGTGGTTCGATGAGACCAACGGATCACAAAGAGAGCAGCTGCCAAGTGTGCTAGATGAAGTTCCATCCAGTGAATCAATCAAGCTAATGGGAACTGGAGAGATTATACCTTCTGAAGCTCATCCTGAAGAAGAACTTATCATTTCAGCACCTGATCAACATGAAGACAATGCTCAGCCTGAAGACATTCCTCCCAACAACAACACAGATCAGCAAGAGCAAAGTCTTCGCCCTGTACATCCTCGTGTTGCCAATGAAGTGCAGATTGACAGAATAATTGACAGCATCAATGCACCTGGTCCACGCACTCGTTCAAGGGCAACTCAGCTAGCAAATTTCTGTGGGCACTTCGCATTTGTCTCAATATCAGAACCCAAGAAAGTTGAAGAAGCCTTCATGGAACCTGAATGGATTCAAGCTATGCAAGAAGAGCTTCAACAGTTTGAGCTGAATAATGTGTGGGAACTGGTTAAGCGTCCTGATCCATGGAAGCACAATATAATAGGCACCAAGTGGATATATCGCAACAAGCAAGATGAGTGTAAGTGCATCTAGTGCCACCCCTAGTTGGTTTTGGAGTATTGACGACAAACCTAGTTGAGGGACTAATGTGTTTGTGAGAATTGCAGGATAACACAGGTAGAAGTCCCTCATTGATTCGGTTTTACTACCAGAGATGACCCCTAAAAATGTATGAAGACATTGAAGCCAAAGGTGGTATATGAAGCTATTCACATTGAAGACTATGACAAAAGAAGACACGTTATGAAGCCTATGGAGCTCGAAGACTTAGATCTTTCGTAGTTCTTTTTCTTTTGTGTTGAGTCATAGGAACCACCGTACTGTTAAGTGGGGTCCAAGAGAACCAGTCAGAATGACTGAAGTGATGCCTAAACCAAAAACCTATGTCTTCGAGCGAAGACAATGAGAGCGAATCTTGTCCAGAGCCGGACAAGTCAGCTTTGCTTGTAGCCCAAGTAAAGTTGCCATGAGAGTTTGAAATCTGACCGTTGAGACACGTGTCAGTTCCTTAGTGACACAGGGTCATTTCGGACAAATCAGGTCGGGTTGCCAAGTGGCTATAAATTGCCCACCCCCTACAACCATAAACGGTTGGCTGCTCAGATTTCAGTGCATGGCTTTTGTCGTTTGAGAGCAACCCACCTCGAAGCCTTTGAGAGAAAATTTCTAGCGAGGAGAAAAGCCCTAACCACCCAGAGCCAAAGAACATTGGGCATCACTTAAGTCTTCTTGTCTGTGTGATCTGAAGACTTGTACACTTGAGGACTGTGAATCCTCCAGACGGTTAGGCGTCGCGTTCAGAGCATCCAAGAGACATTGTGGATTGCCAGTGAACGAAGTCTGTGAAGGTTTGGGAGTCTACCTTGAAGACTTACTAGAGAGATTGGGCGAGGACTATGTGACCTTAGCTTAAGGAGAATACGGTGAGGACTTGGTGTCCTGAGCTGCGTGTTCAGGACTGGGTGTCCGGGACTGTGTGTCCTAAGGTTTAAATACCTAGCCGCTCCAACCAGACGTACAGTTGTCACAACAACTGGAACTGGTCCAACACATCATTGTCTTCAACGAGTCACCGGTTTCATCTTCACTTCTTTTTTCTTACTGTTACTCATTGTGAAGCCATTGCATGCTTGCTCTATCTTTTGTCTTCACAACGTGAATGTATGATCTGTTTGGCTTCGTAACTTCTTCCTACCTGATCCTTATTACACTGCAGATGTTTGTCTTTGTGCTTTCACTCTATTGAATACTTGACCATGGCTTGCCTAGTGTAATCTAACTTCTGCTGCATAGTAATAGGCAAAATCTTCGCTGTTTGTCTTCATAACTTCCATGTTTTGAAGACTTTCATAAAAATCGCCTATTCACCCCCCTCTAGTCGATATAACGCACTTTCAATTGGAATCAGAGCAAGGTGCTCCCTTGTTCTGTGTGATTCGGTTTAACCACCTGGAGTTTTAGCTATGTCGACTGCAGGGATAATCAAAGTCTCCGCTGCGTGCCCCGTCTTCGATGGAACTGAATATCCCTACTGGAAGAATAAGATGAGCATGCATCTTGAAGCCATTGACGTCGACCTATGGTATGTCGTCGAGAACGGTGTTCCCAAGGATGGAGAAGGTGTCACTTCTGCTGATGTCAAGAAGTTCACTCAATTGGACTCTACTGCCAAAATATCATCTGTGGTCATCTGACAAAAGGACAGTATGGCCGGGTGAGTGCCTTGAAGACATCCAAGCTGGTCTGGGACTGGCTCTCCAAGGTCAATGAAGGCATCTCAACTCAGAGAGATCAGACAATCAGTGTTCTTCGCAACCGCTTCAAGCGAAATGACAATGAGAATGTCCAGCACACATTTGACCGGCTCACTGACATCACAAATGAGCTTCAATCCCTCGGCGCCACTGAGATCACCAAGCATGAAATCATCAAGACGCTGCTGAGATCACTTGATAGTTCGTTTGACATCCTAGCCCTGATGATTCAAGAACGTCCTGATTTCAAGACACTCGATCCGTCTGACATACTTGAGAGGCTCAACACACATGAGTTTCAGCTTTCTGAGAAAAGAGATATCTACGGTCCAAACTATGGGCGAACTCGTGCCCTGAAGGCAAAAGCTGTTTCCTCATCTGAAGAAGAATCTGACAAGTCTCTAGTGTTTGAAGGGTATCGAAAAGATGATCTGTACGTGGTAGATTTCTCAGCAGGGCCACAACTTGCAGTATGTCTTCTTGCAAAAGCTTCGGAATGCTGGCTTTGGCATTGGAGACTTGGGCATGCTGGCATGAGGAACCTCCACACCCTTGCGAAGAAGAAGCATGTCATAGGCATCGAGGGCGTCAAGTTCAAGAAAGATCACTTATGCGGTGCCTGTGAAGCAGGGAAGATGACAAGGGCAAAACATCCTTCGAAGACAATCATGACTACTACTCAACCCTTCGAACTGCTCCACATGGATCTTTTCGGCCCCACTCACTACTCAACTTTTACTACTACTGCTTGCCTCTATGGCTTCGTCATTGTTGATGATTACTCTAGATATACTTGGGTGCACATAATCCTTTACAAGACTGAAGTGCAGGATGTCTTCAGACGCTTCGCCAATTGTGCTATGAACAATTTTGGCGCCAAGATAAAACACATCAGAAGTGACAATGGCACTGAATTCAAGAACACTGGCCTTGATACATATCTTGATACCTTGGGCATCACACATGAATTCTCAGCTCCGTACACGCCACAGCAGAATGGCGTCGTCGAACGCAAGAACAGAACACTCATTGAAATGGCCAGAACAATGCTAGATGAATACAAGACTCCAAGAAAATTCTGGACTGAAGCCATTGACACTGCATGCCATACAATCAATCATGTTTATCTTCACAAGCTTCTGAACAAGACATCTTACGAACTCCTAACTGGCAAGAAGCCAAATGTCAGTTACTTCAAAGTATTTGGCGCAAGGTGCTGGATCAAGGACCCACACCACACCTCAAAGTTTGCACCAAAAGCACATGAGGGCTTTATGCTTGGATATGGAAAGGATTCGCACTCCTACAGAGTCTTCAATCTCTTTCATTACAAAGTGGTTGAAACAGTGGATGTGCAGTTCGATGAGACAAATGGTTCACAAAGAGAGCAACTGCCAAATGTGCTAGATGAAGTTCCAGCTAGT